>NW_027675319.1:0-55000 GCF_965601325.2 Salmo salar | reverse complement strand
ACACACACACCGACAACACACACCGACAACACACACACACACACACCGACAACACACACACACCGACACACACACACAACACACACACACCGACAACACACACACACACACACCGACAACACACACACACACACCGACAACACACACACACACAAACCGACAACACACACACACACACACCGACAACACACACACACACACCGACAACACACACACACACCGACAACACACACACACACCGACAACACACACACACCGACAACACACACTCACACACACACCGACAACACACACACACAACACACACACACACACCGACAACACACACACACACCGACAACACACACACACCGACAACACACACTCACACACACACCGACAACACACACACAACACACACACACACACACCGACAACACACACACACACCGACAACACACACACACACACCGACAACACACACACACACACACAAACCGACAACACACACACACACACACCGACAACACACACACACACACATCGACAACACACACACACACACCGACAACACACAAACACACACACACTGACAACACACAAACACACACACACTGACAACACACACACACACACACCGACAACACACACACACACACACACTGTCAACACACACACATACACACCGACAACACACACACACACACCGACAACACACACACACACACCGACAACACACACACACACCGACAACACACAGACACACACACACCGACAACACACACACACAAACTGACAACACAAAACACACACACACCGACAACACACACACACACACACTGACAACACACACACATACACACCGACAACACACACACACACCGACAACACACACACACACACCGACAACACACACACACACACCGACAACACACACACACACACACCGACAACACACACACACACACCGACAACACACACACACACAAACCGACAACACACACACACACACACCGACAACACACACACACACACCGACAACACACACACACACCGACAACACACACACACCGACAACACACACTCACACACACACCGACAACACACACACACAACACACACACACACACCGACAACACACACACACACCGACAACACACACACACCGACAACACACACTCACACACACACCGACAACACACACACAACACACACACACACACACCGACAACACACACACACACCGACAACACACACACACACACCGACAACACACACACACACACACAAACCGACAACACACACACACACACACCGACAACACACACACACACACATCGACAACACACACACACACACACCGACAAAACATAAACACACACACACTGACAACACACAAACACACACACACTGACAACACACACACATACACACCGACAACACACACACACACACACACTGTCAACACACACACATACACACCGACAACACACACACACACACCGACAACACACACACACACACCGACAACACACACACACACCGACAACACACAGACACACACACACCGACAACACACACACACACACTGACAACACATAAACACACACACACCGACAACACACACACACACACTGACAACACACACACATACACACCGACAACACACACACACACCGACAACACACACACACACACCGACAACACACACACACACACCGACAACACACACACACACACACACACACACACACACACACACACCGACAACACACACACACACACCGACAACACACACACACACACACACACCGACAACACACACACACCGACAACACACACACACACACACCGACAACACACACACACACACCGGCAACACACACACACACACACCGACAACACACACACACACACACACCGACAACACACACACACACACACCGACAACACACACACACACACCGACAACACACACACACACACACTGACAACACACACACACACCGACAACACACACACACACACACAACACACACACACACACACACCGACACACACACACACACACACACACACACACACACACCGACAACACACACACACACACACATCGACAACACACACACACACACCGACAACACACACACACAAACTGACAACACACACACACACACACACACACACACACCGACAACACACAGACACACACCGACAACACACACACACACACACACAAACCGACAACACACACACACACACACCGACAACACACACACACACACCGACAACACACACACACACCGACAACACACACACACACACACACCGACAACACACACACACACACAACGACAACACATAAACACACACACCGACAACACACACACACACACACTGACAACACACACACATACACACCGACAACACACACACACACACCGACAACACACACACACACACCGACAACACACACACACACCGACAACACACACACACACACACCGACAACACACACACACACACACCGACAACACACACACACCGACACACACACACAACACACACACACACACCGACAACACACACACACACACCGACAACACACACACACACACACACACCGACAACACACACACACCGACACACACACACAACACACACACACACACCGACAACACACACACACACACCGACAACACACACACACACACCGACAACACACACACACACACACTGACAACACACACACACACACACCGACAACACACACACACACACACACACACCGACAACACACACACACCGACACACACACACAACACATACACACCGACAACACACACACACACACACACCGACAACACACACACACACACCGACAACACACACACACACACACACACCGACAACACACACACACCGACAACACACACACACACACACCGACAACACACACACACACACCGGCAACACACACACACACACACCGACAACACACACACACACACACACCGACAACACACACACACACACACCGACAACACACACACACACACCGACAACACACACACACACACACTGACAACACACACACACACCGACAACACACACACACACACACAACACACACACACACACACACCGACAACACACACACACACACACACCGACAACACACACACACAACACACACACACACACACCGACAACACACACACACACACACATCGACAACACACACACACACACCGACAACACACACACACAAACTGACAACACACACACACACACACACACACACACACCGACAACACACAGACACACACCGACAACACACACACACACACACACAAACCGACAACACACACACACACACACCGACAACACACACACACACACCGACAACACACACACACACCGACAACACACACACACACACACACCGACAACACACACACACACACACCGACAACACATAAACACACACACCGACAACACACACACACACACACTGACAACACACACACATACACACCGACAACACACACACACACACCGACAACACACACACACACACCGACAACACACACACACACACCGACAACACACACACACACACACCGACAACACACACACACACACACCGACAACACACACACACCGACACACACACACAACACACACACACACACCGACAACACACACACACACACCGACAACACACACACACACACACACCGACAACACACACACACCGACACACACACACAACACACACACACACACCGACAACACACACACACACACCGACAACACACACACACACACCGACAACACACACACACACACACTGACAACACACACACACACACACCGACAACACACACACACACACACACCGACAACACACACACACCGACACACACACACAACACATACACACCGACAACACACACACACACACACCGACAACACACACACACACACCGACAACACACACACACACAAACCGACAACACACACACACACACACCGACAACACACACACACACACCGACAACACACACTCACACCGACAACACACACACACCGACAACACACACACACACACACACCGACAACACACACACACAACACACACACACACACCGACAACACACACACACACCAACAACACACACACACACACCGACAACACACACACACACACCGACAACACACACACACCGACAACACACACACACACACACCGACAACACACACACACACACTGACAACACATAAACACACACACACCGACAACACACACACACACACACACACACACACCGACAACACACACACACAAACACCGACAACACACACACACACACCGACAACACACACACACACACCGACAACACACACACACACACCGACAACACACACACACACACCGACAACACACACACACACACACACACACACACACACACACACACACACCGACAACACACACACACAAACACCGACAACACACACACACACACCGACAACACACACACACACACACACCGACAACACACACACACACACACACACCGACAACACACACACACACACACCGACAACACACACACACACACACCGACAACACACACACACACACCGACAACACACACACACACACACACACACACACCGACAACACACACACACCGACAACACACACACACACACACCGACAACACACACACACACACCGGCAACACACACACACACACACCGACAACACACACACACACACACACCGACAACACACACACACACACACCGACAACACACACACACACACCGACAACACACACACACACACACTGACAACACACACACACACCGACAACACACACACATACACACAACACACACACACACACACACACACACCGACAACACACACACACACACACCGACAACACACACTGACAACACACACACACACACACACACAAACCGACAACACACACACACACACACCGACAACACACACACACACACCGACAACACACACACACACCGACAACACACAGACACACACACACCGACAACACACACACACACACTGACAACACATAAACACACACACACCGACAACACACACACACACACACTGACAACACACACACATACACACCGACAACACACACACACACCGACAACACACACACACACACCGACAACACACACACACACACCGACAACACACACACACACACACCGACAACACACACACACTCACCGACAACACACACACACACAAACCGACAACACACACACACACACACCGACAACACACACACACACACCGACAACACACACACACACCGACAACACACACACACCGACAACACACACTCACACACACACCGACAACACACACACACAACACACACACACACACCGACAACACACACACACCGACAACACACACTCACACACACACCGACAACACACACACAACACACACACACACACCGACAACACACACACACACCGACAACACACACACACACACCGACAACACACACACACACACACAAACCGACAACACACACACACACACACCGACAACACACACACACACACATCGACAACACACACACACACACACCGACAAAACATAAACACACACACACTGACAACACACAAACACACACACACTGACAACACACACACATACACACCGACAACACACACACACACACACACTGTCAACACACACACATACACACCGACAACACACACACACACACCGACAACACACACACACACACCGACAACACACACACACACCGACAACACACAGACACACACACACCGACAACACACACACACACACTGACAACACATAAACACACACACACCGACAACACACACACACACACACTGACAACACACACACATACACACCGACAACACACACACACACCGACAACACACACACACACACCGACAACACACACACACACACACCGACAACACACACACACACACACACACACACACACCGACAACACACACACACAAACACCGACAACACACACACACACACCGACAACACACACACACACACCGACAACAGACACACACACACACCGACAACACACACACACACACACCGACAACACACACACACACACACACACCGACAACACACACACACACACCGACAACACACACACACACACACACACCGACAACACACACACACCGACAACACACACACACACACACCGACAACACACACACACACACCGGCAACACACACACACACACACCGACAACACACACACACACACACACCGACAACACACACACACACACACCGACAACACACACACACACACACCGACAACACACACACACACACACTGACAACACACACACACACCGACAACACACACACACACACACAACACACACACACACACACACACACCGACAACACACACACACACACACACCGACAACACACACACACAACACACACACACAAACACCGACAACACACACACACACACACATCGACAACACACACACACACACCGACAACACACACACACAAACTGACAACACACACACACACACACACACACACACACACACCGACAACACACAGACACACACCGACAACACACACACACACACACCGACAACACACACACACACACCGACAACACACACACACACCGACAACACACACACACACACACACCGACAACACACACACACACACACCGACAACACATAAACACACACACCGACAACACACACACACACACACTGACAACACACACACATACACACCGACAACACACACACACACACCGACAACACACACACACACACCGACAACACACACACACACACCGACAACACACACACACCGACAACACACACACACACACACACACCGACAACACACACACACCGACACACACACACAACACACACACACACACCGACAACACACACACACACACCGACAACACACACACACACACACACCGACAACACACACACACCGACACACACACACAACACACACACACACACCGACAACACACACACACACACCGACAACACACACACACACACCGACAACACACACACACACACACTGACAACACACACACACACACACCGACAACACACACACACACACACACACCGACAACACACACACACCGACACACACACACAACACATACACACCGACAACACACACACACACACACCGACAACACACACACACACACCGACAACACACACACACACAAACCGACAACACACACACACACACACCGACAACACACACACACACACCGACAACACACACACACACCGACAACACACACACACCGACAACACACACACACACACCGACAACACACACACACAACACACACACACACACCGACAACACACACACACACCAACAACACACACACACACACCGACAACACACACACACCGACAACACACACACACACACACACCGACAACACACACACACACACTGACAACACATAAACACACACACACCGACAACACACACACACACACACTGACAACACACACACACACACACCGACAACACACACACACACACACCGACAACACACACACACCGACACACACACACAACACATACACACCGACAACACACACACACACACACCGACAACACACACACACACACCGACAACACACACACACACAAACCGACAACACACACACACACACACCGACAACACACACACACACACCGACAACACACACACACACCGACAACACACACACACCGACAACACACACACACACACCGACAACACACACACACAACACACACACACACACCGACAACACACACACACACCAACAACACACACACACACACCGACAACACACACACACCGACAACACACACACACACACACACCGACAACACACACACACACACACCGACAACACAAACACACACACACCGACAACACACACACACACACACACACACACACACACACACACCGACAACACACACACACAAACACCGACAACACACACACACACACCGACAACACACACACACACACCACAACACACACACACACACACACCGACAACACACACACACACACACCGACAACACACACACACACACCGACAACACACACACACACACCGACACACACACACACACACACACACCGACAACACACACACACACACACCGACAACACACACACACACACACCGACAACACACACACACACACCGACAACACACACACACACACACACACACACACCGACAACACACACACACCGACAACACACACACACACACCGGCAACACACACACACACACACCGACAACACACACACACACACACACCGACAACACACACACACACACACCGACAACACACACACACACACCGACAACACACACACACACACACTGACAACACACACACACACCGACAACACACACACACACACACAACACACACACACACACACACCGACAACACACACACACACACCGACAACACACACACACAACACACACACACACACCGACAACACACACACACACACATCGACAACACACACACACACACCGACAACACACACACACACACTGACAACACACACACACACACACACACAAACCGACAACACACACACACACACACCGACAACACACACACACACACCGACAACACACACACACACCGACAACACACACACACACACACACCGACAACACACACACACACACACCGACAACACATAACACACACACACCGACAACACACACACACACACACTGACAACACACACACATACACACCGACAACACACACACACACACCGACAACACACACACACACACCGACAACACACACACACACACCGACAACACACACACACACACACACCGACAACACACACACACACCGACAACACACACACACACACACACCGACAACACACACACACACACACCGACAACACACACACACACACACACACCGACAACACACACACACACACACACCGACAACACACACACACACACTGACAACACACACACACCGACAACACACACACACACCGACAACACACACACACACACACACACCGACAACACACACACACCGACACACACACACAACACAGACACACACACCGACAACACACACACACACCACAACACACACACACACACCGACAACACACACACACACACACCGACAACACACACACACACACACCGACAACACACACACACACACGACACACACACAAAACACACACACACCGACAACACACACACACACACACCGACAACACACACACACACACCGACAACACACACACACACACACAAACCGACAACACACACACACACACACACCGACAACACACACACACACACCGACACACACACACACACACCGACAACACACACACACACCGACAACACACACACACACACACACCGACAACACACACACACACACACCGACAACACACACACACACACCGACAACACACACACACACACACTGACAACACACACACACACCGACAACACACACACACACACACAACACACACACACACACACACCGACAACACACACACACACACCGACAACACACACACACAACACACACACACACACCGACAACACACACACACACACATCGACAACACACACACACACACCGACAACACACACACACACACTGACAACACACACACACACACACACAAACCGACAACACACACACACACACACCGACAACACACACACACACACCGACAACACACACACACACCGACAACACACACACACACACACACCGACAACACACACACACACACACCGACAACACATAAACACACACACCGACAACACACACACACACACACTGACAACACACACACATACACACCGACAACACACACACACACACCGACAACACACACACACACACCGACAACACACACACACACACCGACAACACACACACACACACACACCGACAACACACACACACACCGACAACACACACACACACACACACCGACAACACACACACACACACACCGACAACACACACACACACACACACACACCGACAACACACACACACACACACACACACCGACAACACACACACACACACTGACAACACACACACACCGACAACACACACACACACCGACAACACACACACACACACACACACCGACAACACACACACACCGACACACACACACAACACAGACACACACACCGACAACACACACACACACACCGACAACACACACACACACACACCACACACACACACACACACACCGACAACACACACACACACACACCGACAACACACACACACACACACCGACAACACACACACACCGACACACACACAAAACACACACACACCGACAACACACACACACACACACCGACAACACAACACACACACACCGACAACACACACACACACACACAAACCGACAACACACACACACACACACCGACAACACACACACACACACCGACAACACACACACACACCGACAACACACACACACCGACAACACACACACACACACACACCGACAACACACACACACACACACACACACACACCGACAACACACACACACACCGACAACACACACACACACACCGACAACACACACACACCGACAACACACACACACCGACAACACACACACACACACCAACAACACACACACAAACACACACACACCGACAACACACACACACACACACCGACAACACACACACACACACCGACAACACACACACACACCGACAACACACACACACACACACACACCGACAACACACACACACACACACCGACAACACACACACACACACCGACAACACACACACACACACACCGACAACACACACACACACACACTGACAACACACACACACACACCGACAACACACACACACACACACCGACAACACACACACACACACACACACCGACAACACACACACACCGACACACACACACAACACACACACACACACCGACAACACACACACACACACCGACAACACACACACACACACACACCGACAACACACACACACCGACACACACACACAACACACACACACACACCGACAACACACACACACACACCGACAACACACACACACACACCGACAACACACACACACACACACTGACAACACACACACACACACACCGACAACACACACACACACACACACACCGACAACACACACACACCGACACACACACACAACACACACACACCGACAACACACACACACACACACCGACAACACACACACACACACCGACAACACACACACACACAAACCGACAACACACACACACACACACCGACAACACACACACACACACCGACAACACACACACACACCGACAACACACACACACACCGACAACACACACTCACACACACACCGACAACACACACACACAACACACACACACACACCGACAACACACACACACACCGACAACACACACACACCGACAACACACACTCACACACACACCGACAACACACACACACAACACACACACACACACCGACAACACACACACACACCGACAACACACACACACACACCGACAACACACACACACACACACAAACCGACAACACACACACACACACACCGACAACACACACACACACACATCGACAACACACACACACACACACCGACAAAACATAAACACACACACACTGACAACACACAAACACACACACACTGACAACACACACACATACACACCGACAACACACACACACACACATGTCAACACACACACATACACACCGACAACACACACACACACACCGACAACACACACACACACCGACAACACACACACACACCGACAACACACAGACACACACACACCGACAACACACACACACACACTGACAACACATAAACACACACACACCGACAACACACACACACACACACTGACAACACACACACATACACACCGACAACACACACACACACCGACAACACACACACACACACCGACAACACACACACACACACCGACAACACACACACACCACACACACACACACACCGACAACACACACACACAAACACCGACAACACACACACACACACCGACAACACACACACACACACCGACAACACACACACACACACACCGACAACACACACACACACACACCGACAACACACACACACACACCACACCGACAACACACACACACACACACCGACAACACACACACACACACACACACCGACAACACACACACACCGACAACACACACACACACACACCGACAACACACACACACACACCGGCAACACACACACACACACACCGACAACACACACACACACACACACCGACAACACACACACACACACACCGACAACACACACACACACACCGACAACACACACACACACACACTGACAACACACACACACACCGACAACACACACACACACACACACAACACACACACACACACACACCGACAACACACACACACACACACACCGACAACACACACACACAACACACACACACACACACCGACAACACACACACACACACACATCGACAACACACACACACACACCGACAACACACACACACAAACTGACAACACACACACACACACACACACACACACACACACCGACAACACACAGACACACACCGACAACACACACACACACACACACACAAACCGACAACACACACACACACACACCGACAACACACACACACACACCGACAACACACACACACACCGACAACACACACACACACACACACCGACAACACACACACACACACACCGACAACACATAAACACACACACCGACAACACACACACACACACACTGACAACACACACACATACACACCGACAACACACACACACACACCGACAACACACACACACACACCGACAACACACACACACACCGACAACACACACACACACACACCGACAACACACACACACACACACACACCGACAACACACACACACCGACACACACACACAACACACACACACACACCGACAACACACACACACACACCGACAACACACACACACACACACACCGACAACACACACACACCGACACACACACACAACACACACACACACACCGACAACACACACACACACACCGACAACACACACACACACACCGACAACACACACACACACACACTGACAACACACACACACACACACCGACAACACACACACACACACACACACCGACAACACACACACACCGACACACACACACACACACTGACAACACACACACACACACACCGACAACACACACACACACACACAAACGACACACACACACACACACACACACACACACACACACACACCGACAACACACACACACACACCGACAACACACACACACACACACACAAACCGACAACACACACACACACACACCGACAACACACACACACACACCGACAACACACACACACACCGACAACACACACACACACACACACCGACAACACACACACACACACACCGACAACACATAAACACACACACCGACAACACACACACACACACACTGACAACACACACACATACACACCGACAACACACACACACACACCGACAACACACACACACACACCGACAACACACACACACACACCGACAACACACACACACACACACCGACAACACACACACACACACACACACCGACAACACACACACACCACACACACACACAACACACACACACACACCGACAACACACACACACACACCGACAACACACACACACACACACACCGACAACACACACACACCGACACACACACACACACACACACCGACAACACACACACACACACTGACAACACACACACACCGACAACACACACACACACCGACAACACACACACACACACACACACCGACAACACACACACACCGACACACACACACAACACAGACACACACACCGACAACACACACACACACACACACACACACACACACCGACAACACACACACACACACACCGACAACACACACACACACACACCGACAACACACACACACACCGACACACACACAAAACACACACACACCGACAACACACACACACACACACCGACAACACAAACACACACACCGACAACACACACACACACACACAACCGACAACACACACACACACACACACCGACAACACACACACACACACCGACAACACACACACACACCGACAACACACACACACCGACAACACACACACACACACACACCGACAACACACACACACACACACCGACAACACACACACACACACCGACAACACACACACACACACACTGACAACACACACACACACTGACAACACACACACACACACACACAACACACACACACACACACACCGACAACACACACACACACACCGACAACACACACACACAACACACACACACACACCGACAACACACACACACACACATCGACAACACACACACACACACCGACAACACACACAAACACACTGACAACACACACACACACACACACACAACCGACAACACACACACACACACACCGACAACACACACACACACACCGACAACACACACACACACCGACAACACACACACACACACACACCGACAACACACACACACACACACCGACAACACATAAACACACACACCGACAACACACACACACACACACTGACAACACACACACATACACACCGACAACACACACACACACACCGACAACACACACACACACACCGACAACACACACACACACACCGACAACACACACACACACACACACCGACAACACACACACACACCGACAACACACACACACACACACACCGACAACACACACACACACACACCGACAACACACACACACACACACACACCGACAACACACACACACACACACACACACCGACAACACACACACACACACTGACAACACACACACACCGACAACACACACACACACCGACAACACACACACACACACACACACCGACAACACACACACACCGACACACACACACAACACAGACACACACACCGACAACACACACACACACACCGACAACACACACACACACACACACACACACACACACACACACACCGACAACACACACACACACACACCGACAACACACACACACACACACCGACAACACACACACACCGACACACACACAAAACACACACACACCGACAACACACACACACACACACCGACAACACAAACACACACACCGACAACACACACACACACACACAAACCGACAACACACACACACACACACCGACAACACACACACACACACCGACAACACACACACACACCGACAACACACACACACCGACAACACACACACACACACACACCGACAACACACACACACAACACACACACACACCGACAACACACACACACACCGACAACACACACACACACACCGACAACACACACACACCGACAACACACACACACCGACAACACACACACACACACCAACAACACACACACAAACACACACACACCGACAACACACACACACACACACCGACAACACACACACACACACCGACAACACACACACACACCGACAACACACTCACACACACACACACCGACAACACACACACACACACACCGACAACACACACACACACACCGACAACACACACACACACACACCGACAACACACACAAACACACACTGACAACACACACACACACACCGACAACACACACACACACACACCGACAACACACACACACACACACACACCGACAACACACACACACCGACACACACACACAACACACACACACACACCGACAACACACACACACACACCGACAACACACACACACACACACACACCGACAACACACACACACCGACACACACACACAACACACACACACACACCGACAACACACACACACACACCGACAACACACACACACACACCGACAACACACACACACACACACTGACAACACACACACACACACACCGACAACACACACACACACACACACACCGACAACACACACACACCGACACACACACACAACACACACACACCGACAACACACACACACACACACCGACAACACACACACACACACCGACAACACACACACACACAAACCGACAACACACACACACACACACCGACAACACACACACACACACCGACAACACACACACACACCGACAACACACACACACACCGACAACACACACTCACACACACACCGACAACACACACACACAACACACACACACACACCGACAACACACACACACACCGACAACACACACACACCGACAACACACACTCACACACACACCGACAACACACACACACAACACACACACACACACCGACAACACACACACACACCGACAACACACACACACACACCGACAACACACACACACACACACAAACCGACAACACACACACACACACACCGACAACACACACACACACACATCGACAACACACACACACACACACCGACAAAACATAAACACACACACACTGACAACACACAAACACACACACACTGACAACACACACACATACACACCGACAACACACACACACACACTGTCAACACACACACATACACACCGACAACACACACACACACACCGACAACACACACACACACACCGACAACACACACACACACCGACAACACACAGACACACACACACCGACAACACACACACACACACTGACAACACATAAACACACACACACCGACAACACACACACACACACACTGACAACACACACACATACACACCGACAACACACACACACACCGACAACACACACACACACACCGACAACACACACACACACACCGACAACACACACACACACACACACACACACACACACCGACAACACACACACACAAACACCGACAACACACACACACACACCGACAACACACACACACACACCGACAACACACACACACACACACCGACAACACACACACACACACACCGACAACACACACACACACACACACACCGACAACACACACACACACACACCGACAACACACACACACACACACACACCGACAACACACACACACCGACAACACACACACACACACACCGACAACACACACACACACACCGGCAACACACACACACACACACCGACAACACACACACACACACACACCGACAACACACACACACACACACCGACAACACACACACACACACCGACAACACACACACACACACACTGACAACACACACACACACCGACAACACACACACACACACACACAACACACACACACACACACACCGACAACACACACACACACACACACCGACAACACACACACACAACACACACACACACACACCGACAACACACACACACACACACATCGACAACACACACACACACACCGACAACACACACACACAAACTGACAACACACACACACACACACACACACACACACACACCGACAACACACAGACACACACCGACAACACACACACACACACACACAAACCGACAACACACACACACACACACCGACAACACACACACACACACCGACAACACACACACACACCGACAACACACACACACACACACACCGACAACACACACACACACACACCGACAACACATAAACACACACACCGACAACACACACACACACACACTGACAACACACACACATACACACCGACAACACACACACACACACCGACAACACACACACACACACCGACAACACACACACACCACCGACAACACACACACACACACACCGACAACACACACACACACACACACACCGACAACACACACACACCGACACACACACACAACACACACACACACACCGACAACACACACACACACACCGACAACACACACACACACACACACCGACAACACACACACACCGACACACACACACAACACACACACACACACCGACAACACACACACACACACCGACAACACACACACACACACCGACAACACACACACACACACACTGACAACACACACACACACACACCGACAACACACACACACACACACACACCGACAACACACACACACCGACACACACACACACACACTGACAACACACACACACACACACCGACAACACACACACACACACACAAACTGACAACACACACACACACACACACACACACACACACACACACCGACAACACACAGACACACACCGACAACACACACACACACACACACAAACCGACAACACACACACACACACACCGACAACACACACACACACACCGACAACACACACACACACCGACAACACACACACACACACACACCGACAACACACACACACACACACCGACAACACATAAACACACACACCGACAACACACACACACACACACTGACAACACACACACATACACACCGACAACACACACACACACACCGACAACACACACACACACACCGACAACACACACACACACACCGACAACACACACACACACACACCGACAACACACACACACACACACACACCGACAACACACACACACCGACACACACACACAACACACACACACACACCGACAACACACACACACACACCGACAACACACACACACACACACACCGACAACACACACACACCGACACACACACACAACACACACACACACACCGACAACACACACACACACACCGACAACACACACACACACACCGACAACACACACACACACACACTGACAACACACACACACACACACCGACAACACACACACACACACACACACCGACAACACACACACACCGACACACACACACACAACACATACACACCGACAACACACACACACACACACCGACAACACACACACACACACCGACAACACACACACACACAAACCGACAACACACACACACACACACCGACAACACACACACACACACCGACAACACACACACACCGACAACACACACACACCGACAACACACACTCACACACACACCGACAACACACACACACAACACACACACACACACCGACAACACACACACACACCGACAACACACACACACCGACAACACACACTCACACACACACCGACAACACACACACACAACACACACACACACACCGACAACACACACACACACCGACAACACACACACACACACCGACAACACACACACACACAGACAACACACACACACACACACCGACAACACACACACACACACACCGACAAAACATAAACACACACACAATGACAACACACAAACACACACACACTGACAACACACACACATACACACCGACAACACACACACACACACACACTGTCAACACACACACATACACACCGACAACACACACACACACACCGACAACACACACACACACACACCGACAACACACACACACACCGACAACACACAGACACACACACACCGACAACACACACACACACACTGACAACACATAAACACACACACACCGACAACACACACACACACACACTGACAACACACACACATACACACCGACAACACACACACACACCGACAACACACACACACACACCGACAACACACACACACACACCGACAACACACACACACACACACACACACACACACACACACCGACAACACACACACACAAACACCGACAACACACACACACACACCGACAACACACACACACACACCGACAACACACACACACACACACACACACCGACAACACACACACACACACACCGACAACACACACACACACACACACCGACAACACACACACACACACTGACAACACATAAACACACACACACCGACAACACACACACACACACCGACAACACACACACATACACACCGACAACACACACACACACACCGACAACACACACACACACACCGACAACACACACACACACACCGACAACACACACACACACACACCGACAACACACACACACACACACACACCGACAACACACACACACCGACACACACACACAACACACACACACACACCGACAACACACACACACACACCGACAACACACACACACACACACACCGACAACACACACACACCGACACACACACACAACACACACACACACACCGACAACACACACACACACACCGACAACACACACACACACACACCGACAACACACACACACACACACTGACAACACACACACACACACACCGACAACACACACACACACACACACACCGACAACACACACACACCGACACACACACACAACACATACACACCGACAACACACACACACACACACCGACAACACACACACACACACCAACAACACACACACACACAAACCGACAACACACACACACACACACCGACAACACACACACACACACCGACAACACACACACACACCGACAACACACACACACCGACAACACACACTCACACACACACCGACAACACACACACACAACACACACACACACACCGACAACACACACACCGACAACACACACACACCGACAACACACACTCACACACACACCGACAACACACACACACAAACACCGACAACACACACACACACACCGACAACACACACACACACACCGACAACACACACACACACACACACACCGACAACACACACACACACACACTGACAACACACACACACACCGACAACACACACACACACACACAACACACACACACACACACACCGACAACACACACACACACACACACCGACAACACACACACACAACACACACACACACACAAACCGACAACACACACACACACACACATCGACAACACACACACACACACCGACAACACACACACACAAACTGACAACACACACACACACACACACACACACACACACACCGACAACACACAGACACACACCGACAACACACACACACACACACAAACCGACAACACACACACACACACACCGACAACACACACACACACACCGACAACACACACACACACCGACAACACACACACACACACACACCGACAACACACACACACACACACCGACAACACATAAACACACACACCGACAACACACACACACACACACTGACAACACACACACATACACACCGACAACACACACACACACACCGACAACACACACACACACACCGACAACACACACACACACACCGACAACACACACACACACACACCGACAACACACACACACACACACACACCGACAACACACACACACCGACACACACACACAACACACACACACACACCGACAACACACACACACACACCGACAACACACACACACACACCGACAACACACACACACCGACACACACACACAACACACACACACACACCGACAACACACACACACACACCGACAACACACACACACACACACTGACAACACACACACACACACACCGACAACACACACACACACACACACACCGACAACACACACACACCGACACACACACACAACACATACACACCGACAACACACACACACACACACCGACAACACACACACACACACCGACAACACACACACACACAAACCGACAACACACACACACACACACCGACAACACACACACACACACCGACAACACACACACACACCGACAACACACACACACCGACAACACACACACACACACCGACAACACACACACACAACACACACACACACACCGACAACACACACACACACCAACAACACACACACACACACCGACAACACACACACACCGACAACACACACACACACACACACCGACAACACACACACACACACTGACAACACATAAACACACACACACCGACAACACACACACACACACACTGACAACACACACACACACACACCGACAACACACACACACACACACACACCGACAACACACACACACCGACACACACACACAACACATACACACCGACAACACACACACACACACACCGACAACACACACACACACACCGACAACACACACACACACAAACCGACAACACACACACACACACACCGACAACACACACACACACACCGACAACACACACACACACCGACAACACACACACACCGACAACACACACACACACACCGACAACACACACACACAACACACACACACACACCGACAACACACACACACACCAACAACACACACACACACACCGACAACACACACACACCGACAACACACACACACACACACACCGACAACACACACACACACACTGACAACACATAAACACACACACACCGACAACACACACACACACACACACACACACACACACACCGACAACACACACACACAAACACCGACAACACACACACACACACCGACAACACACACACACACACACACACACACACACACACACACACACCGACAACACACACACACAAACACCGACAACACACACACACACACCGACAACACACACACACACACCGACAACACACACACACACACACACACACCGACAACACACACACACACACACCGACAACACACACACACACACACCGACAACACACACACACACACCGACAACACACACACACACACACTGACAACACACACACACACTGACAACACACACACACACACACAACACACACACACACACACACCGACAACACACACACACACACCGACAACACACACACACACACACACACACACACCGACAACACACACACACACACATCGACAACACACACACACACACCGACAACACACACACACACACTGACAACACACACACACACACACACACAAACCGACAACACACACACACACACACCGACAACACACACACACACACCGACAACACACACACACACCGACAACACACACACACACACACACCGACAACACACACACACACACACCGACAACACATAAACACACACACCGACAACACACACACACACACACTGACAACACACACACATACACACCGACAACACACACACACACACCGACAACACACACACACACACCGACAACACACACACACACACCGACAACACACACACACACACACACCGACAACACACACACACACCGACAACACACACACACACACACACCGACAACACACACACACACACACCGACAACACACACACACACACACACCGACAACACACACACACACACACACACACCGACAACACACACACACACACTGACAACACACACACACCGACAACACACACACACACCGACAACACACACACACACACACACACCGACAACACACACACACCGACACACACACACAACACAGACACACACACCGACAACACACACACACACCACACACACACACACACACCGACAACACACACACACACACACCGACAACACACACACACACACACCGACAACACACACACACCGACACACACACAAAACACACACACACCGACAACACACACACACACACACCGACAACACAAACACACACACCGACAACACACACACACACACACAAACCGACAACACACACACACACACACACCGACAACACACACACACACACCGACAACACACACACACACCGACAACACACACACACCGACAACACACACACACACACACACCGACAACACACACACACACACACCGACAACACACACACACACACCGACAACACACACACACACACACTGACAACACACACACACACTGACAACACACACACACACACACAACACACACACACACACACACCGACAACACACACACACACACCGACAACACACACACACAACACACACACACACACCGACAACACACACACACACACATCGACAACACACACACACACACCGACAACACACACAAACACACTGACAACACACACACACACACACACACAAACCGACAACACACACACACACACACCGACAACACACACACACACACCGACAACACACACACACACCGACAACACACACACACACACACACCGACAACACACACACACACACACCGACAACACATAAACACACACACCGACAACACACACACACACACACTGACAACACACACACATACACACCGACAACACACACACACACACCGACAACACACACACACACACCGACAACACACACACACACACCGACAACACACACACACACACACACCGACAACACACACACACACCGACAACACACACACACACACACACCGACAACACACACACACACACACCGACAACACACACACACACACACACACACCGACAACACACACACACACACACACACACCGACAACACACACACACACACTGACAACACACACACACCGACAACACACACACACACCGACAACACACACACACACACACACACCGACAACACACACACACCGACACACACACACAACACAGACACACACACCGACAACACACACACACACACCGACAACACACACACACACACACACACACACACACACACACACACCGACAACACACACACACACACACCGACAACACACACACACACACACCGACAACACACACACACCGACACACACACAAAACACACACACACCGACAACACACACACACACACACCGACAACACAAACACACACACCGACAACACACACACACACACACAAACCGACAACACACACACACACACACCGACAACACACACACACACACCGACAACACACACACACACCGACAACACACACACACCGACAACACACACACACACACACACCGACAACACACACACACAACACACACACACACCGACAACACACACACACACCGACAACACACACACACACACCGACAACACACACACACCGACAACACACACACACCGACAACACACACACACACACCAACAACACACACACAAACACACACACACCGACAACACACACACACACACACCGACAACACACACACACACACCGACAACACACACACACACCGACAACACACTCACACACACACACACCGACAACACACACACACACACACCGAAAACACACACACACACACCGACAACACACACACACACACACCGACAACACACACAAACACACACTGACAACACACACACACACACCGACAACACACACACACACACACCGACAACACACACACACACACACACACCGACAACACACACACACCGACACACACACACAACACACACACACACACCGACAACACACACACACACACCGACAACACACACACACACACACACACCGACAACACACACACACCGACACACACACACAACACACACACACACACCGACAACACACACACACACACCGACAACACACACACACACACCGACAACACACACACACACACACTGACAACACACACACACACACACCGACAACACACACACACACACACACACCGACAACACACACACACCGACACACACACACAACACACACACACCGACAACACACACACACACACACCGACAACACACACACACACACCGACAACACACACACACACAAACCGACAACACACACACACACACACCGACAACACACACACACACACCGACAACACACACACACACCGACAACACACACACACCGACAACACACACTCACACACACACCGACAACACACACACACAACACACACACACACACCGACAACACACACACACACCGACAACACACACACACCGACAACACACACTCACACACACACCGACAACACACACACACAACACACACACACACACCGACAACACACACACACACCGACAACACACACACACACACCGACAACACACACACACACACACAAACCGACAACACACACACACACACACCGACAACACACACACACACACATCGACAACACACACACACACACACCGACAAAACATAAACACACACACACTGACAACACACAAACACACACACACTGACAACACACACACATACACACCGACAACACACACACACACACTGTCAACACACACACATACACACCGACAACACACACACACACACCGACAACACACACACACACACCGACAACACACACACACACCGACAACACACAGACACACACACACCGACAACACACACACACACACTGACAACACATAAACACACACACACCGACAACACACACACACACACACTGACAACACACACACATACACACCGACAACACACACACACACCGACAACACACACACACACACCGACAACACACACACACACACCGACAACACACACACACACACACACACACACACACACCGACAACACACACACACAAACACCGACAACACACACACACACACCGACAACACACACACACACACCGACAACACACACACACACACACCGACAACACACACACACACACACCGACAACACACACACACACACACACACCGACAACACACACACACACACACCGACAACACACACACACACACACACACCGACAACACACACACACCGACAACACACACACACACACACCGACAACACACACACACACACCGGCAACACACACACACACACACCGACAACACACACACACACACACACCGACAACACACACACACACACACCGACAACACACACACACACACCGACAACACACACACACACACACTGACAACACACACACACACCGACAACACACACACACACACACACAACACACACACACACACACACCGACAACACACACACACACACACACCGACAACACACACACACAACACACACACACACACACCGACAACACACACACACACACACATCGACAACACACACACACACACCGACAACACACACACACAAACTGACAACACACACACACACACACACACACACACACACACCGACAACACACAGACACACACCGACAACACACACACACACACACACAAACCGACAACACACACACACACACACCGACAACACACACACACACACCGACAACACACACACACACCGACAACACACACACACACACACACCGACAACACACACACACACACACCGACAACACATAAACACACACACCGACAACACACACACACACACACTGACAACACACACACATACACACCGACAACACACACACACACACCGACAACACACACACACACACCGACAACACACACACACACACCGACAACACACACACACACACACCGACAACACACACACACACACACACACCGACAACACACACACACCGACACACACACACAACACACACACACACACCGACAACACACACACACACACCGACAACACACACACACACACACACCGACAACACACACACACCGACACACACACACAACACACACACACACACCGACAACACACACACACACACCGACAACACACACACACACACCGACAACACACACACACACACACTGACAACACACACACACACACACCGACAACACACACACACACACACACACCGACAACACACACACACCGACACACACACACACACACTGACAACACACACACACACACACCGACAACACACACACACACACACAAACTGACAACACACACACACACACACACACACCACACACACACACCGACAACACACAGACACACACCGACAACACACACACACACACACACAAACCGACAACACACACACACACACACCGACAACACACACACACACACCGACAACACACACACACACCGACAACACACACACACACACACACCGACAACACACACACACACACACCGACAACACATAAACACACACACCGACAACACACACACACACACACTGACAACACACACACATACACACCGACAACACACACACACACACCGACAACACACACACACACACCGACAACACACACACACACACCGACAACACACACACACACACACCGACAACACACACACACACACACACACACCGACAACACACACACACCGACACACACACACAACACACACACACACACCGACAACACACACACACACACCGACAACACACACACACACACACACCGACAACACACACACACCGACACACACACACAACACACACACACACACCGACAACACACACACACACACCGACAACACACACACACACACCGACAACACACACACACACACACTGACAACACACACACACACACACCGACAACACACACACACACACACACACCGACAACACACACACACCGACACACACACACACAACACATACACACCGACAACACACACACACACACACCGACAACACACACACACACACCGACAACACACACACACACAAACCGACAACACACACACACACACACCGACAACACACACACACACACCGACAACACACACACACACCGACAACACACACACACCGACAACACACACTCACACACACACCGACAACACACACACACAACACACACACACACACCGACAACACACACACACACCGACAACACACACACACCGACAACACACACTCACACACACACCGACAACACACACACACAACACACACACACACACCGACAACACACACACACACCGACAACACACACACACACACACCGACAACACACACACACACAGACAACACACACACACACACACCGACAACACACACACACACACACCGACAAAACATAAACACACACACAATGACAACACACAAACACACACACACTGACAACACACACACATACACACCGACAACACACACACACACACACACTGTCAACACACACACATACACACCGACAACACACACACACACACCGACAACACACACACACACACACCGACAACACACACACACACCGACAACACACAGACACACACACACCGACAACACACACACACACACTGACAACACATAAACACACACACACCGACAACACACACACACACACACTGACAACACACACACATACACACCGACAACACACACACACACCGACAACACACACACACACACCGACAACACACACACACACACCGACAACACACACACACACACACACACACACACACACACACACCGACAACACACACACACAAACACCGACAACACACACACACACACCGACAACACACACACACACACCGACAACACACACACACACACACACACACCGACAACACACACACACACACACCGACAACACACACACACACACACACCGACAACACACACACACACACTGACAACACATAAACACACACACACCGACAACACACACACACACACACTGACAACACACACACATACACACCGACAACACACACACACACACCGACAACACACACACACACACCGACAACACACACACACACACCGACAACACACACACACACACACCGACAACACACACACACACACACACACCGACAACACACACACACCGACACACACACACAACACACACACACACACCGACAACACACACACACACACCGACAACACACACACACACACACACCGACAACACACACACACCGACACACACACACAACACACACACACACACCGACAACACACACACACACACCGACAACACACACACACACACCGACAACACACACACACACACACTGACAACACACACACACACACACCGACAACACACACACACACACACACACCGACAACACACACACACCGACACACACACACAACACATACACACCGACAACACACACACACACACACCGACAACACACACACACACACCGACAACACACACACACACAAACCGACAACACACACACACACACACCGACAACACACACACACACACCGACAACACACACACACACCGACAACACACACACACCGACAACACACACTCACACACACACCGACAACACACACACACAACACACACACACACACCGACAACACACACACACACCGACAACACACACACACCGACAACACACACTCACACACACACCGACAACACACACACACAACACACACACACACACCGACAACACACACACACACCGACAACACACACACACACACCGACAACACACACACACACACACAAACCGACAACACACACACACACACACCGACAACACACACACACACACCGACAACACACACACACACCGACAACACACACACACACACACCGACAACACACACACACACACACCGACAAAACATAAACACACACACACTGACAACACACAAACACACACACACTGACAACACACACACATACACACCGACAACACACACACACACACACACTGTCAACACACACACATACACACCGACAACACACACACACACACCGACAACACACACACACACACACCGACAACACACACACACACCGACAACACACAGACACACACACACCGACAACACACACACACACACTGACAACACATAAACACACACACACCGACAACACACACACACACACACTGACAACACACACACATACACACCGACAACACACACACACACCGACAACACACACACACACACCGACAACACACACACACACACCGACAACACACACACACACACACACACACACACACACACACACCGACAACACACACACACAAACACCGACAACACACACACACACACCGACAACACACACACACACACCGACAACACACACACACACACACACACACCGACAACACACACACACACACACCGACAACACACACACACACACACCGACAACACACACACACACACCGACAACACACACACACACACACACACACACACACCGACAACACACACACACCGACAACACACACACACACACACCGACAACACACACACACACACCGGCAACACACACACACACACACACCGACAACACACACACACACACACCGACAACACACACACACACACACCGACAACACACACACACACACCGACAACACACACACACACACACTGACAACACACACACACATCGACAACACACACACACACACACAACACACACACACACACCGACAACACACACACACACACAGCGACAACACACACACACAACACACACACACACACACCGACAACACACACACACACACATCGACAACACACACACACACACCGACAACACACACACACAACACACACACACACACCGACAACACACACACACACACACCGACAACACACACACACACATACACACCGACAACACACACACACACACACCGACAACACACACACACACACACTGACAACACACACACACACACACCGACAACACACACACACACACACACACCGACAACACACACACACCGACACACACACACAACACATACACACCGACAACACACACACACACACACCGACAACACACACACACACACCGACAACACACACACACACAAACCGACAACACACACACACACACACCGACAACACACACACACACACCGACAACACACACACACACCGACAACACACACACACCGACAACACACACACACACACACACCGACAACACACACACACACACCGACAACACACACACACACAAACCGACAACACACACACACACACACCGACAACACACACACACACACCGACAACACACACACACACCGACAACACACACACACCGACAACACACACTCACACACACACCGACAACACACACACACAACACACACACACACACCGACAACACACACACACACCGACAACACACACACACCGACAACACACACTCACACACACACCGACAACACACACACACAACACACACACACACACCGACAACACACACACACACCGACAACACACACACACACACCGACAACACACACACACACACACAAACCGACAACACACACACACACACACCGACAACACACACACACACACCGACAACACACACACACACCGACAACACACACACACACACCGACAACACACACACACACACACCGACAAAACATAAACACACACACACTGACAACACACAAACACACACACACTGACAACACACACACATACACACCGACAACACACACACACACACACACTGTCAACACACACACATACACACCGACAACACACACACACACACCGACAACACACACACACACACACCGACAACACACACACACACCGACAACACACAGACACACACACACCGACAACACACACACACACCACTGACAACACATAAACACACACACACCGACAACACACACACACACACACTGACAACACACACACATACACACCGACAACACACACACACACCGACAACACACACACACACACCGACAACACACACACACACACCGACAACACACACACACACACACACACACACACACACACACACACCGACAACACACACACACAAACACCGACAACACACACACACACACCGACAACACACACACACACACCGACAACACACACACACACACACACACACCGACAACACACACACACACACACCGACAACACACACACACACACACACCGACAACACACACACACACACACCGACAACACACACACACACACACACCGACAACACACACACACACACTGACAACACATAAACACACACACACCGACAACACACACACACACACACTGACAACACACACACATACACACCGACAACACACACACACACACCGACAACACACACACACACACCGACAACACACACACACACACCGACAACACACACACACACACACCGACAACACACACACACACACACACACCGACAACACACACACACCGACACACACACACAACACACACACACACACCGACAACACACACACACACACCGACAACACACACACACACACACACCGACAACACACACACACCGACACACACACACAACACACACACACACACCGACAACACACACACACACACCGACAACACACACACACACACCGACAACACACACACACACACACTGACAACACACACACACACACACCGACAACACACACACACACACACACACCGACAACACACACACACCGACACACACACACAACACATACACACCGACAACACACACACACACACACCGACAACACACACACACACACCGACAACACACACACACACAAACCGACAACACACACACACACACACCGACAACACACACTCACACACACACCGACAACACACACACACAACACACACACACACACCGACAACACACACACACACCGACAACACACACACACCGACAACACACACTCACACACACACCGACAACACACACACACAACACACACACACACACCGACAACACACACACACACCGACAACACACACACACCGACAACACACACTCACACACACACCGACAACACACACACACAACACACACACACACACCGACAACACACACACACACCGACAACACACACACACACACCGACAACACACACACACACACACAAACCGACAACACACACACACACACACCGACAACACACACACACACACCGACAACACACACACACACCGACAACACACACACACACACACCGACAACACACACACACACACACCGACAAAACATAAACACACACACACTGACAACACACAAACACACACACACTGACAACACACACACATACACACCGACAACACACACACACACACACACTGTCAACACACACACATACACACCGACAACACACACACACACACCGACAACACACACACACACACACCGACAACACACACACACACCGACAACACACAGACACACACACACCGACAACACACACACACACACTGACAACACATAAACACACACACACCGACAACACACACACACACACACTGACAACACACACACATACACACCGACAACACACACACACACCGACAACACACACACACACACCGACAACACACACACACACACCGACAACACACACACACACCACACACACACACACACACACACCACACCGACAACACACACACACACCGACAACACACACACACACACCGACAACACACACACACACACCGACAACACACACACACACACCGACAACACACACACACACACACACCGACAACACACACACACACACACCGACAACACACACACACACACCGACAACACACACACACACAAACCGACAACACACACACACACACACCGACAACACACACTCACACACACACCGACAACACACACACACACACACACACACACCGACAACACACACACACACCGACAACACACACACACCGACAACACACACACACACACACACCGACAACACACACACACAACACACACACACACACCGACAACACACACACACACCGACAACACACACACACACACCGACAACACACACACACACACACAAACCGACAACACACACACACACACACCGACAACACACACACACACACCGACAACACACACACACACCGACAACACACACACACACACACCGACAACACACACACACACACACCGACAAAACATAAACACACACACACTGACAACACACAAACACACACACACTGACAACACACACACATACACACCGACAACACACACACACACACACACTGTCAACACACACACATACACACCGACAACACACACACACACACCGACAACACACACACACACACACCGACAACACACACACACACCGACAACACACAGACACACACACACCGACAACACACACACACACACTGACAACACATAAACACACACACACCGACAACACACACACACACACACTGACAACACACACACATACACACCGACAACACACACACACACCGACAACACACACACACACACCGACAACACACACACACACACCGACAACACACACACACACACACACACACACACACACCGACAACACACACACACAAACACCGACAACACACACACACACACCGACAACACACACACACACACCGACAACACACACACACACACACACACACCGACAACACACACACACACACACCGACAACACACACACACACACACCGACAACACACACACACACACCGACAACACACACACACACACACACACACACCGACAACACACACACACCGACAACACACACACACACACACCGACAACACACACACACACACCGGCAACACACACACACACACACACCGACAACACACACACACACACACCGACAACACACACACACACACACCGACAACACACACACACACACCGACAACACACACACACACACACGACAACACACACACACATCGACAACACACACACACACACACAACACACACACACACACCGACAACACACACACACACACAGCGACAACACACACACACAACACACACACACACACACCGACAACACACACACACACACCGACAACACACACACACACACCGACAACACACACACACAACACACACACACACACCGACAACACACACACACACCCACCGACAACACACACACACACAACACACCGACAACACACACACACACACACCGACAACACACACACACACACCGACAACACACACACACACCGACAACACACACACACACACACACCGACAACACACACACACACACACTGACAACACATAAACACACACACACCGACAACACACACACACACACACACTGACAACACACACACATACACACCGACAACACACACACACACACCGACAACACACACACACACACCGACAACACACACACACACACCGACAACACACACACACACACACACACACACACACCGACAACACACACACACACACCGACAACACACACACACACACACACACAAACCGACAACACACACACACACACACACCGACAACACACACACACACACCGACAACACACACACACACCGACAACACACACACACACACACACACCGACAACACACACACACACACACCGACAACACATAAACACACACACACCGACAACACACACACACACACACTGACAACACACACACATACACACCGACAACACACACACACACACACCGACAACACACACACACACACCGACAACACACACACACACACCGACAACACACACACACACACACACACACCGACAACACACACACACACACACACACACCGACAACACACACACACACACACCGACACACACACACACACACACACACCGACAACACACACACACACACACACCGACAACACACACACACACACACACACACACACCGACAACACACACACACACACACACTGACAACACACACACACACACCGACAACACACACACACACACACCGACAACACACACACACACACACACACCGACAACACACACACACCGACACACACACACAACACACACATACACACCGACAACACACACACACACACACACACACACACACACCGACAACACACACACACACACACACTGACAACACACACACACACACCGACAACACACACACACACACACCGACAACACACACACACACACACCGACAACACACACACACACACACCGACAACACACACACACACACCGACAACACACACACACACACACACACACACCGACAACACACACACACCGACAACACACACACACACACACCGACAACACACACACACACACCGGCAACACACACACACACACACACCGACAACACACACACACACACACCGACAACACACACACACACACACCGACAACACACACACACACACACTGACAACACACACACACATCGACAACACACACACACACACACACACACAACACACACACACACACCGACAACACACACACACACACACCGACAACACACACACACAACACACACACACACAAACCGACAACACACACACACACACACACCGACAACACACACACACACACCGACAACACACACACACACCGACAACACACACACACACACACACCGACAACACACACACACACACACCGACAACACATAAACACACACACACCGACAACACACACACACACACACTGACAACACACACACATACACACCGACAACACACACACACACACCGACAACACACACACACACACCGACAACACACACACACACACCGACAACACACACACACACACACACACACCGACAACACACACACACACACACACACACCGACAACACACACACACACACACCGACAACACACACACACACACACCGACAACACACACACACACACACCGACAACACACACACACACACACACCGACAACACACACACACACACCACACACACACCGACAACACACACACACACACACACTGACAACACACACACACACACACCGACAACACACACACACACACACCGACAACACACACACACACACACACAACGACAACACACACACACCGACACACACACACAACACACACATACACACCGACAACACACACACACACACACACACACACACACCGACAACACACACACACACACACACGACAACACACACACACACACCGACAACACACACACACACACACCGACAACACACACACACACACACACACCGACAACACACACACACACACACACACCGACAACACACACACACACACACCGACAACACACACACACACACACCGACAACACACACACACACACCGACAACACACACACACACACACACACACACCGACAACACACACACACCGACAACACACACACACACACACCGACAACACACACACACACACCGGCAACACACACACACACACACACCGACAACACACACACACACACACACCGACAACACACACACACACACACCGACAACACACACACACACACCGACAACACACACACACACACACTGACAACACACACACACATCGACACACACACACACACACACAACACACACACACACACCGACAACACACACACACACCGACAACACACACACACACACAACACACACACACACACACACACCGACAACACACACACACACACATCGACAACACACACACACACACCGACAACACACACACACAACACACACACACACACCGACAACACACACACACACACACCGACAACACACACACACACATACACACCGACAACACACACACACACACACCGACAACACACACAAACACACCGACAACACACACACACACCGACAACACACACACACACACACCGACAACACACACACACACACACTGACAACACATAAACACACACACACCGACAACACACACACACACACACACTGACAACACACACACATACACACCGACAACACACACACACACACCGACAACACACACACACACACCGACAACACACACACACACACACACACACCGACAACACACACACACACACACCGACAACACACACACACACACACCGACAACACACACACACACACCGACAACACACACACACACACCGACAACACACACACACACACACCGACAACACATAAACACACACACACCGACAACACACACACACACACACTGACAACACACACACATACACACCGACAACACACACACACACACACCGACAACACACACACACACACCGACAACACACACACACACACCGACAACACACACACACACACACACACACCGACAACACACACACACACACACACACACCGACAACACACACACACACACACCGACAACACACACACACACACACACACCGACAACACACACACACACACCGACAACACACACACACACACACACCGACAACACACACACACACACACACACACACACCGACAACACACACACACACACACACTGACAACACACACACACACACCGACAACACACACACACACACACCGACAACACACACACACACACACACACCGACAACACACACACACCGACACACACACACAACACACACATACACACCGACAACACACACACACACACACACACACACACCGACAACACACACACACACACACTGACAACACACACACACACACCGACAACACACACACACACACACCGACAACACATAAACACACACACACCGACAACACACACACACACACACTGACAACACACACACATACACACCGACAACACACACACACACACACCGACAACACACACACACACACCGACAACACACACACACACACCGACAACACACACACACACACACACACACCGACAACACACACACACACACACACACACCGACAACACACACACACACACACCGACAACACACACACACACACACACACCGACAACACACACACACACACCGACAACACACACACACACACACACCGACAACACACACACACACACACACACACACACCGACAACACACACACACACACACACTGACAACACACACACACACACCGACAACACACACACACACACACCGACAACACACACACACACACACACACCGACAACACACACACACCGACACACACACACAACACACACATACACACCGACAACACACACACACACACACACACACACACCGACAACACACACACACACACACACTGACAACACACACACACACACCGACAACACACACACACACACACCAACAACACACACACACACACACCGACAACACACACACACACACACCGACAACACACACACACACACCGACAACACACACACACACACACACACACACCGACAACACACACACACCGACACACACACACACACACACACCGACAACACACACACACACACCGGCAACACACACACACACACACACCGACAACACACACACACACACACCGACAACACACACACACACACACCGACAACACACACACACACACCGACAACACACACACACACACTGACAACACACACACACATCGACAACACACACACACACACACACACACACACACACACCGACAACACACACACACACACACACCGACAACACACACACACAACACACACACACACAAACCGACAACACACACACACACACACACCGACAACACACACACACACACACCGACAACACACACACACACCGACAACACACACACACACACACACCGACAACACACACACACACACACCGACAACACATAAACACACACACACCGACAACACACACACACACACACTGACAACACACACACATACACACCGACAACACACACACACACACACCGACAACACACACACACACACCGACAACACACACACACACACCGACAACACACACACACACACACACACACCGACAACACACACACACACACACACACACCGACAACACACACACACACACACACACCGACAACACACACACACACACACACACACCGACAACACACACACACACACACCGACAACACACACACACACACACACCGACAACACACACACACACACACACACACACCGACAACACACACACACACACACACTGACAACACACACACACACACCGACAACACACACACACACACACCGACAACACACACACACACACACACACCGACAACACACACACACCGACACACACACACAACACACACATACACACCGACAACACACACACACACACACACACACACACACACCGACAACACACACACACACACACACTGACAACACACACACACACACCGACAACACACACACACACACACCGACAACACACACACACACACACACACCGACAACACACACACACACACACACACACCGACAACACACACACACACACACCGACAACACACACACACACACACCGACAACACACACACACACACCGACAACACACACACACACACACACACACACCGACAACACACACACACCGACAACACACACACACACACACCGACAACACACACACACACACCGGCAACACACACACACACACACACCGACAACACACACACACACACACCGACAACACACACACACACACACCGACAACACACACACACACACCGACAACACACACACACACACACTGACAACACACACACACATCGACAACACACACACACACACACAACACACACACACACACCGACAACACACACACACACACCGACAACACACACACACAACACACACACACACACACCGACAACACACACACACACACATCGACAACACACACACACACACCGACAACACACACACAACACACACACACACACCGACAAAACACACACACACACACCGACAACACACACACACACACCGACAACACACACACACACACACACACACCGACAACACACACACACACACACCGACAACACACACACACACACACCGACAACACACACACACACACCGACAACACACACACACACACCGACAACACACACACACACACACACACACACACACACACACACACACACCGACAACACACACACACAAACACCGACAACACACACACACACACCGACAACACACACACACACACACCGACAACACACACACACACACACACACCGACAACACACACACACACACACACACACCGACAACACACACACACACACACCGACAACACACACACACACACACCGACAACACACACACACACACCGACAACACACACACACACACACACACACACCGACAACACACACACACCGACAACACACACACACACACACCGATAACACACACACACACACCGGCAACACACACACACACACACACCGACAACACACACACACACACACCGACAACACACACACACACACACCGACAACACACACACACACACCGACAACACACACACATACACACCGACAACACACACACACACACACCGACAACACACACACACACACACACACCGACAACACACACACACCGACACACACACACAACACACACACACACCGACAACACACACACACCGACAACACACACACACACACACACCGACAACACACACACACCGACACACACACACAACACACACACACACACCGACAACACACACACACACACCGACAACACACACACACACACCGACAACACACACACACACACACTGACAACACACACACACACACACCGACAACACACACACACACACACACACCGACAACACACACACACCGACACACACACACAACACATACACACCGACAACACACACACACACACACCGAGAACACACACACACACACCGACAACACACACACACACAAACCGACAACACACACACACACACACCGACAACACACACACACACACCGACAACACACACACACACACCGACAACACACACACACCGACAACACACACACACACACACACCGACACACACACACACACACACACACACACACACACCGACAACACACACACACACCGACAACACACACACACACGACAACACACACACACACACACACCGACAACACACACACACACACACACACACACACACCGACAACACACACACACACCGACAACACACACACACACACCGACAACACACACACACACACACAAACCGACAACACACACACACACACACCGACAACACACACACACACACCGACAACACACACACACACCGACAACACACACACACACACACCGACAACACACACACACACACACCGACAAAACATAAACACACACACACTGACAACACACAAACACACACACACTGACAACACACACACATACACACCGACAACACACACACACACACACACTGTCAACACACACACATACACACCGACAACACACACACACACACCGACAACACACACACACACACACCGACAACACACACACACACCGACAACACACAGACACACACACACCGACAACACACACACACACACTGACAACACATAAACACACACACACCGACAACACACACACACACACACTGACAACACACACACATACACACCGACAACACACACACACACCGACAACACACACACACACACCGACAACACACACACACACACCGACAACACACACACACACACACACACACACACACACACACCGACAACACACACACACAAACACCGACAACACACACACACACACCGACAACACACACACACACACCGACAACACACACACACACACACACACACCGACAACACACACACACACACACCGACAACACACACACACACACACACCGACAACACACACACACACACTGACAACACATAAACACACACACACCGACAACACACACACACACACACTGACAACACACACACATACACACCGACAACACACACACACACACCGACAACACACACACACACACCGACAACACACACACACACACCGACAACACACACACACACACACACCGACAACACACACACACACACACACACCGACAACACACACACACCGACACACACACACAACACACACACACACACCGACAACACACACACACACACCGACAACACACACACACACACACCGACAACACACACACACCGACACACACACACAACACACACACACACACCGACAACACACACACACACACACCGACAACACACACACACACACCGACAACACACACACACACACACTGACAACACACACACACACCGACAACACACACACACACACACACACACCGACAACACACACACACCGACACACACACACACACACATACACACCGACAACACACACACACACACACCGACAACACACACACACACACCGACAACACACACACACACAAACCGACAACACACACACACACACCGACAACACACACACACACACCGACAACACACACACACACCGACAACACACACACACCGACAACACACACTCACACACACACCGACAACACACACACACAACACACACACACACACCGACAACACACACACACACCGACAACACACACACACCGACAACACACACTCACACACACACCGACAACACACACACACAACACACACACACACACCGACAACACACACACACACCGACAACACACACACACCACACCGACAACACACACACACACACACAAACCGACAACACACACACACACACACCGACAACACACACACACACACCGACAACACACACACACACCGACAACACACACACACACACACCGACAACACACACACACACACACCGACAAAACACACACACACACACACTGACAACACACAAACACACACACACTGACAACACACACACATACACACCGACAACACACACACACACACGCACTGTCAACACACACACATACACACCGACAACACACACACACAAACCGACAACACACACACACACACACCGACAACACACACACACACACCGACAACACACACACACACCGACAACACACACACACACACACTGACAACACACACACATACACACCGACAACACACACACACACCGACAACACACACACACACACCGACAACACACACACACACACCGACAACACACACACACACACAGCACACACACACACACACCGACAACACACACACACAAACACCGACAACACACACACACACACCGACAACACACACACACACACCGACAACACACACACACACACACACACACCGACAACACACACACACACACACCGACAACACACACACACACACACCGACAACACACACACACACACCGACAACACACACACACACACACACACCGACAACACACACACACCGACAACACACACACACACACACCGACAACACACACACACACACCGACAACACACACACACACACACCGACAACACACACACACACACACCGACAACACACACACACACACACCGACAACACACACACACACCGACAACACACACACACACACACTGACAACACACACACACATCGACAACACACACACACACACACAACACACACACACACACCGACAACACACACACACACACACCGACAACACACACACACAACACACACACACACACACCGACAACACACACACACACACATCGACAACACACACACACACACCGACAACACACACACACAACACACACACACACACCGACAACACACACACACACACACCGACAACACACACACACACATACACACCGACAACACACACACACACACACCGACAACACACACACACACACCGACAACACACACACACACCGACAACACACACACACACACACACCGACAACACACACACACTGACAACACATAAACACACACACACCGACAACACACACACACACACACACTGACAACACACACACACACACACCGACAACACACACACACACACCGACAACACACACACACACACCGACAACACACACACACACACCGACAACACACACACACACACACACACACACCGACAACACACAGACACACACCGACAACACACACACACACACACACACAAACCGACAACACACACACACACACACACCGACAACACACACACACACACCGACAACACACACACACACCGACAACACACACACACACACACACCGACAACACACACACACACACACCGACAACACATAACACACACACACCGACAACACACACACACACACACTGACAACACACACACATACACACCGACAACACACACACACACACACCGACAACACACACACACACACCGACAACACACACACACACACCGACAACACACACACACACACACACACACCGACAACACACACACACACACACACACACCGACAACACACACACACACACACCGACAACACACACACACACACACACACCGACAACACACACACACACACCGACAACACACACACACACACACACCGACAACACACACACACACACACACACACACACCGACAACACACACACACACACACACTGACAACACACACACACACACCGACAACACACACACACACACACCGACAACACACACACACACACACACACCGACAACACACACACACACACACACACCGACAACACACACACACCGACACACACACACAACACACACATACACACCGACAACACACACACACACACACACACACACACCGACAACACACACACACACACACACTGACAACACACACACACACACCGACAACACACACACACACACACCAACAACACACACACACACACACCGACAACACACACACACACACACCGACAACACACACACACACACCGACAACACACACACACACACACACACACACCGACAACACACACACACCGACAACACACACACACACACACCGACAACACACACACACACACCGGCAACACACACACACACACACACCGACAACACACACACACACACACCGACAACACACACACACACACACCGACAACACACACACACACACCGACAACACACACACACACACTGACAACACACACACACACCGACAACACACACACACACACACAACACACACACACACACCGACAACACACACACACACACACACCGACAACACACACACACAACACACACACACACAAACCGACAACACACACACACACACACACCGACAACACACACACACACACACCGACAACACACACACACACACCGACAACACACACACACACACACACCGACAACACACACACACACACACCGACAACACATAAACACACACACACCGACAACACACACACACACACACTGACAACACACACACATACACACCGACAACACACACACACACACACCGACAACACACACACACACACCGACAACACACACACACACACCGACAACACACACACACACACACACACACCGACAACACACACACACACACACACACACCGACAACACACACACACACACACACACCGACAACACACACACACACACACACACACCGACAACACACACACACACACACCGACAACACACACACACACACACACCGACAACACACACACACACACACACACACACCGACAACACACACACACACACACACTGACAACACACACACACACACCGACAACACACACACACACACACCGACAACACACACACACACACACACACCGACAACACACACACACCGACACACACACACAACACACACATACACACCGACAACACACACACACACACACACACACACACACACCGACAACACACACACACACACACACTGACAACACACACACACACACCGACAACACACACACACACACACCGACAACACACACACACACACACACACCGACAACACACACACACACACACACACACCGACAACACACACACACACACACCGACAACACACACACACACACACCGACAACACACACACACACACCGACAACACACACACACACACACACACACACCGACAACACACACACACCGACAACACACACACACACACACCGACAACACACACACACACACCGGCAACACACACACACACACACACCGACAACACACACACACACACACCGACAACACACACACACACACACCGACAACACACACACACACACCGACAACACACACACACACACACTGACAACACACACACACATCGACAACACACACACACACACACAACACACACACACACACCGACAACACACACACACACACCGACAACACACACACACAACACACACACACACACACCGACAACACACACACACACACATCGACAACACACACACACACACCGACAACACACACACACAACACACACACACACACCGACAAAACACACACACACACACCGACAACACACACACACACACCGACAACACACACACACACACACACACACCGACAACACACACACACACACACCGACAACACACACACACACACACCGACAACACACACACACACACCGACAACACACACACACACACCGACAACACACACACACACACACACACACACACACACACACACACACACCGACAACACACACACACAAACACCGACAACACACACACACACACCGACAACACACACACACACACACCGACAACACACACACACACACACACACCGACAACACACACACACACACACACACACCGACAACACACACACACACACACCGACAACACACACACACACACACCGACAACACACACACACACACCGACAACACACACACACACACACACACACACCGACAACACACACACACCGACAACACACACACACACACACCGACAACACACACACACACACCGGCAACACACACACACACACACACCGACAACACACACACACACACACCGACAACACACACACACACACACCGACAACACACACACACACACCGACAACACACACACACACACACTGACAACACACACACACATCGACAACACACACACACACACACAACACACACACACACACCGACAACACACACACACACACCGACAACACACACACACAACACACACACACACACACCGACAACACACACACACACACATCGACAACACACACACACACACCGACAACACACACACACAACACACACACACACACCGACAAAACACACACACACACACCGACAACACACACACACACACCGACAACACACACACACACACACACACACCGACAACACACACACACACACACCGACAACACACACACACACACACCGACAACACACACACACACACCGACAACACACACACACACACCGACAACACACACACACACACACACCACACACACACACACACACACACCGACAACACACACACACAAACACCGACAACACACACACACACACCGACAACACACACACACACACACCGACAACACACACACACACACACACACCGACAACACACACACACACACACACACACCGACAACACACACACACACACACCGACAACACACACACACACACACCGACAACACACACACACACACCGACAACACACACACACACACACACACACACCGACAACACACACACACCGACAACACACACACACACACACCGATAACACACACACACACACCGGCAACACACACACACACACACACCGACAACACACACACACACACACCGACAACACACACACACACACACCGACAACACACACACACACACCGACAACACACACACATACACACCGACAACACACACACACACACACCGACAACACACACACACACACACACACCGACAACACACACACACCGACACACACACACAACACACACACACACCGACAACACACACACACCGACAACACACACACACACACACACCGACAACACACACACACCGACACACACACACAACACACACACACACACCGACAACACACACACACACACCGACAACACACACACACACACCGACAACACACACACACACACACTGACAACACACACACACACACACCGACAACACACACACACACACACACACCGACAACACACACACACCGACACACACACACAACACATACACACCGACAACACACACACACACACACCGAGAACACACACACACACACCGACAACACACACACACACAAACCGACAACACACACACACACACACCGACAACACACACACACACACCGACAACACACACACACACCGACAACACACACACACCGACAACACACACTCACACACACACCGACAACACACACACACAACACACACACACACACCGACAACACACACACACACCGACAACACACACACACCGACAACACACACTCACACACACACCGACAACACACACACACAACACACACACACACACCGACAACACACACACACACCGACAACACACACACACACACCGACAACACACACACACACACACACAAACCGACAACACACACACACACACACCGACAACACACACACACACACCGACAACACACACACACACCGACAACACACACACACACACACCGACAACACACACACACACACACCGACAAAACATAAACACACACACACTGACAACACACAAACACACACACACTGACAACACACACACATACACACCGACAACACACACACACACACACACTGTCAACACACACACATACACACCGACAACACACACACACACACCGACAACACACACACACACACACCGACAACACACACACACACCGACAACACACAGACACACACACACCGACAACACACACACACACACTGACAACACATAAACACACACACACCGACAACACACACACACACACACTGACAACACACACACATACACACCGACAACACACACACACACCGACAACACACACACACACACCGACAACACACACACACACACCGACAACACACACACACACACACACACACACACACACACACCGACAACACACACACACAAACACCGACAACACACACACACACACACCGACAACACACACACACACACCGACAACACACACACACACACACACACACCGACAACACACACACACACACACCGACAACACACACACACACACACACCGACAACACACACACACACACTGACAACACATAAACACACACACACCGACAACACACACACACACACACTGACAACACACACACATACACACCGACAACACACACACACACACCGACAACACACACACACACACCGACAACACACACACACACACCGACAACACACACACACACACACACCGACAACACACACACACACACACACACCGACAACACACACACACCGACACACACACACAACACACACACACACACCGACAACACACACACACACACCGACAACACACACACACACACACACCGACAACACACACACACCGACACACACACACAACACACACACACACACCGACAACACACACACACACACCGACAACACACACACACACACCGACAACACACACACACACACACTGACAACACACACACACACCGACAACACACACACACACACACACACCGACAACACACACACACCGACACACACACACAACACATACACACCGACAACACACACACACACACACCGACAACACACACACACACACCGACAACACACACACACACAAACCGACAACACACACACACACACCGACAACACACACACACACACCGACAACACACACACACACCGACAACACACACACACCGACAACACACACTCACACACACACCGACAACACACACACACAACACACACACACACACCGACAACACACACACACACCGACAACACACACACACCGACAACACACACTCACACACACACCGACAACACACACACACAACACACACACACACACCGACAACACACACACACACACCGACAACACACACACACAAACACCGACAACACACACACACACACCGACAACACACACACACACGACAACACACACACACACACACACACACCGACAACACACACACACACACACCGACAACACACACACACACACACCGACAACACACACACACACACCGACAACACACACACACACACACACACCGACAACACACACACACCGACAACACACACACACACACACCGACAACACACACACACACACCGGCAACACACACACACACACACCGACAACACACACACACACACACCGACAACACACACACACACACACCGACAACACACACACACACCGACAACACACACACACACACACTGACAACACACACACACATCGACAACACACACACACACACACAACACACACACACACACCGACAACACACACACACACACACCGACAACACACACACACAACACACACACACACACACCGACAACACACACACACACACATCGACAACACACACACACACACCGACAACACACACACACAACACACACACACACACCGACAACACACACACACACACACCGACAACACACACACACACATACACACCGACAACACACACACACACACACCGACAACACACACACACACACCGACAACACACACACACACCGACAACACACACACACACACACACCGACAACACACACACACTGACAACACATAAACACACACACACCGACAACACACACACACACACACACTGACAACACACACACATACACACCGACAACACACACACACACACCGACAACACACACACACACACCGACAACACACACACACACACCGACAACACACACACACACACACACACACACCGACAACACACAGACACACACCGACAACACACACACACACACACACACAAACCGACAACACACACACACACACACACCGACAACACACACACACACACCGACAACACACACACACACCGACAACACACACACACACACACACCGACAACACACACACACACACACCGACAACACATAAACACACACACACCGACAACACACACACACACACACTGACAACACACACACATACACACCGACAACACACACACACACACACCGACAACACACACACACACACCGACAACACACACACACACACCGACAACACACACACACACACACACACACCGACAACACACACACACACACACACACACCGACAACACACACACACACACACCGACAACACACACACACACACACACACCGACAACACACACACACACACCGACAACACACACACACACACACACCGACAACACACACACACACACACACACACACACCGACAACACACACACACACACACACACTGACAACACACACACACACACCGACAACACACACACACACACACCGACAACACACACACACACACACACACCGACAACACACACACACCGACACACACACACAACACACACATACACACCGACAACACACACACACACACACACACACACACACCGACAACACACACACACACAAACACTGACAACACACACACACACACCGACAACACACACACACACACACCAACAACACACACACACACACACCGACAACACACACACACACACACCGACAACACACACACACACACCGACAACACACACACACACACACACACACACCGACAACACACACACACCGACAACACACACACACACACACCGACAACACACACACACACACCGGCAACACACACACACACACACACCGACAACACACACACACACACACCGACAACACACACACACACACACCGACAACACACACACACACACCGACAACACACACACACACACACTGACAACACACACACACATCGACAACACACACACACACACACAACACACACACACACACCGACAACACACACACACACACACCGACAACACACACACACAACACACACACACACAAACCGACAACACACACACACACACACACCGACAACACACACACACACACCGACAACACACACACACACCGACAACACACACACACACACACACCGACAACACACACACACACACACACACCGACAACACATAAACACACACACACCGACAACACACACACACACACACTGACAACACACACACATACACACCGACAACACACACACACACACACCGACAACACACACACACACACCGACAACACACACACACACACCGACAACACACACACACACACACACACACCGACAACACACACACACACACACACACACCGACAACACACACACACACACACCGACAACACACACACACACACACACACCGACAACACACACACACACACACCGACAACACACACACACACACACACCGACAACACACACACACACACACACACACACACCGACAACACACACACACACACACACTGACAACACACACACACACACCGACAACACACACACACACACACCGACAACACACACACACACACACACACCGACAACACACACACACCGACACACACACACAACACACACATACACACCGACAACACACACACACACACACACACACACACCGACAACACACACACACACACACACTGACAACACACACACACACACCGACAACACACACACACACACACCGACAACACACACACACACACACACACCGACAACACACACACACACACACACACACCGACAACACACACACACACACACCGACAACACACACACACACACACCGACAACACACACACACACACCGACAACACACACACACACACACACACCACACCGACAACACACACACACCGACAACACACACACACACACACCGACAACACACACACACACACACACCACACACACACACACACACACACACGACACACACACACACACACACACCGACAACACACACACACACACACCGACAACACACACACACACACCGACAACACACACACACACACACTGACAACACACACACACACACCGACAACACACACACACACACACACACACACACACACACACACCGACAACACACACACACACACACCGACAACACACACACACACACAACACACACACACACACACACGACAACACACACACACACACACCGACAACACACACACACACACACCGACAACACACACACACACACCGACAACACACACACACACACAC
>NW_027675318.1:1840000-1894438 GCF_965601325.2 Salmo salar | reverse complement strand
ATTGCATTTACAGTAGGGTGACCATACGTCCTCTTTTTCCCGGACATGTCCTCTTTTTGGAAAACTAAAATTTGGTCACCCTAAATTATGCCAATCTGTATGTGGGGTTGTTAGAGAAGAATGTGATTGTCAGCCCTAACAATCCATTCTAGCAGCTCATCAGGCTATGAAAAAGTCTTCATTGATGACGTGTTCCATCTATTCCAGGGGACAGCAGGGGAACTTCATCGATTCCACTCCTTCATCAATACAAGCAGTAAACATCTGAAATTCACCCTCACCTTTGATGCGCATGAAACAAGTTACCCGATGGTTGGACAATACTTTTCTCGTTAATCATCTTAAATACTTAAACTGGAAATCAACCAATCCTCCATTGTTAACGCAGTGGAAAGGTCAAATGCTTTATTATCTACACATGTAAAGTGAGTGAGACGCAGAGAAATAAAATGGTTAGGTTATGGTAAAGTTTATAAAAGATCAAATTAAATATTTTTCCCAAAAATTGTTTTAAGTCCCAATGCAAAGTTACACCTCACTGTTCTATTTTTGGAGTTATTACATAAAACCAATAAGAATTCAGAAGAATGATAAAGGCAGGTGTGATGTAATATGGAAGACCGGTCTATTCCCTGTGATGTAAACAACAACAGAAAGAACTTCAAATTAAACCAATCGTTTAAACCAACGTTTTGGAAATACATAACGCTATCTAACCAAATATCAAAGAATGTTAGCTATATGCAGTTATCTTAGCCAGCCAGCTAACATTAGCTATTTAGCCAACTAGTTATGGTCAGCGAGCTGGAGCCCAACTACAAGAGACCAGTTAGAACCCGATTAACAAAACCCAACTAAAACATAACTGCAGATCAGAAGAGCAGAGACATACAGAATGATGGCTGGGAAAATCCTCAACATCCAAAATAGATAGATTCCAGAAGTCAGTCAGCTAGTGCGCTAGCAGTAAGCCAAGGTGGAAAAAGTGACAAAACTCCCGTAGTCGACTTCACAGAGAACATGCTGGAAAGTAGTGATGGGGAAAGCATTCCTGAAGCATTGACGCTTTTCAGCCTGTTGTGTCAACAAAACAAAACAAAAAAAACGAGCAAGCAGGTTGATATCCCACGGCAAGAGGCACCAGAGCTACTGTGCTAACGGGTTCCCTCTAGATAACACAACCACACAGTTCATGAAAAGCATGAGGTGTGACTAACGTTTGCAAGCTTGAGCTAGATATCAACCTAGTGTGACCTTCCTGGTCCCTCAAGTCAGTGAGTCAACACAGGAAGGAGCAATGAATGGACAGTTCATTTATTTCCAAAGCTGAAATGATGGGACACACACAGTATGGATGAATGATCAGTAGTGACGGGATATAAATAGCACTCCCATAGCAATTCTCCATAAATCTGCCCTATAATATACTAACAAAAAAAGAAATCAAGATGTCTGTCAAAGTTATTATGATCATATAGTGGATTTAACAGTTCCTAATAATTCCTAATTGACTATAATAAAATAATACATTGTTTCCATGTGTAATCTCATATTCACAACATCAGAATAAACTGTCATCCATTTTAGTATCAAAATATATCAAATTAACCTGGAATATTACTCAATGTCCCCCTCTGGTGGTGAAGAAGTATAATCCACCTAAACTAACAGAACCGGGCTGATAAACTGGCTGGTGTTCATGAGTTTATAAAACACATACTTTATACATGTCATAAATTACCTGCATTGATGAGATACACAGTGTGGATGAATGATCAGGATATAAATAGCACTCCTAAAGAAGATGCAGTGTGGATGAATGATCAGGATATAAATAGCACTCCTAAAGAAGATGCAGTGTGGATGAATGATCAGGATATAAATAGCACTCCTATAGAAGATGCAGTGAGGATGAATGATCAGGATATAAATAGCACTCCTATAGAAGATGCAGTGTGGATGAATGATCAGGATATAAATAGCACTCCTAAAGAAGATGCAGTGTGGATGAATGATCAGTAGTGACAGGATATAAATAGCACTCCTAAAGAAGATGCATTTTCCAGTTTGCTACCAACTTGAAAGAGGGAACTTCAGCATAAAACCCACATGGAAAACTGAGATTCGGCAAATAACATATAAAGAGGGGCCAAACCAACAACAGAAGTTACTAAAACATAAATTGCTAATTTATGATTTAAAAGGTGAATGGTTTATGATCTAATGTCAACTTTATACATTTCTATCCCAGGACCACCTAATTTCCAAATTCTCCATAAATCTGCTTTAGATTACCCAGAATCCCATACCTTTATCACTGACTGTAATGTAAAGACACGAGCAGCAGTCTAAGGTCCTGCATCTCAGTGCTAGAGGCATCACTACAGACCCTGGTTCAAAACTAGGCTGTATCATAACAGGCCGTGATAGGGAGTCCCATAGGGCAACGCACAGTGGCCCAGCATCGTCTTGGTTAGGGTTTGGGCAGGGGGTTTGGCAGGGGTAGGTCCGTCATTGTAAATAATAATTTGTTCTTAGCTGGCTTGCCTGGTTAAATAATGGTTAAATACATTTTTTAAATGTAACTTCATTACACCGTTACACTGGCATACAAACTCGGTAGCATAGAGTTGATAATACATATGACGTTGGGAAATAGTGCATTGTGGGTAGTTTAGAAGATTTCCCGAAATAAGTTAATACATTTGTAATAATGCAAAAACATAGCTGTTTGTACTTATAGGTAACCATATCGTGACTACAACTAGCTTACTAAGTCTTTAACCACGCTGTGTTGTTACACTGGTGAGTAAAAACTCATGCTTCCTACACTTTAACTTTTTGTCTGACAATAAAATAAACATTTTACTCAACTGCGTTACCCACTCCAGTCAGCAGATGGCGGTCTGGGAATTTAAGGTAATGCTGTTGGTGTGACGTATAATCTAGTGGACGGAAAGCTTCTTTCAACAGTAGCAACAGTTAGTCAGACACCACGGTAGCTTGCTAGACAAAATAGCCGAACAATAAAGCTCATTAGACGCTTTAGTGTATATTAGCCACTGTGTTTTAAACCCACTTCTGTCGTCTAGTTAGTTATCCGATTTAATTTCATATTTACGGTGTTGTTGTTATTAGTCAGCTAGCGGGCTGGTTAAGTTAGCATTAGCCTAGCTAACTAACATCTCCGACCATGAGTTCACTAAGCTACTCTCCTCCTGCTAAAGAAGATGAGGCCTGCTGGACGGAGAAAGAAGCTCTCGTCAAAGAGGAGGAAGAAGAGGAGGCTGTTTCAATACAAAAACAAGTAGAGGGTGAGGCTGTTACCGTGAAAGAAGAAGAGAAAGATGTTACAGTGAAAGAAGAGGAAGACGTTACAGTGAAAGAAGAGGAAGACGTGTTCAGAGTGAAGGAGGAGGAGGATGTTACAGTAAAAGAAGAGGAGGATGCAGTTTTTGGAGTGAAAGAGGAGGAGGGGGAGATGACTGTCACATCGAAGAAGGAAGAAGAGGAAGAATCTGGATATCTGGGCCCGGTTTCCCAAAGGCATGTTAAGGCATCCAATGGTTCTAACGATGAACGGGCCCTGATTAACACTAGTAAGTACTGTCTTAAATACAGAGGCACAAACTCTGCAGTTGTTGAACTGATGTGTGGTGTTAAAGGGGAAATCTGCAATTGTTACATCCATATTGTGACTTTTTAATTATTTATTTATACCCATTGATTCTTGAAGAATATAACACATGTCTCATGAGCTTAGTTCAACTGTTGTACCCCATCAGAACCCCAAATAAGCTTTTTTTTACTCCAATGTTTAGAAATGTAAACCAACACTGTATAGCCTCAACATAGTTAAAACTATAATGTTGATATCATGGATGGTCAGTCCTTGCATCCATAGGTCTGTCTATGAATTTGAAAGTAGTTACATTTCTCCAACCCCATAATCATCTTATAACCAAAACAGTGGTGGAATGACAGATTTGTTGTTGTATGAACGGCAGATTGCTGGGTTGTGTGGGTTTTTCCAACAGTAACAAAATGGCTGCCCAGAGGCTTGGTTTGGTAAACAGCTGAGGGATGGGGGAAGGAGGAGTGTAACCACTCAAATTTATTCATCCAGGATGTCATAATGATAGTTTAACCAGGTTTCTAGGATATATAGTATATTCTAGAATTCATCCATGATGTCATAATGATAGTTTAACCAGGTTTCTAGGATATATAGTATATTCTAGAATTCATCCATGATGTCATAATGATAGTTTAACCAGGTTTCTAGGATATATAGTATATTATAGAATTCATCCATGATGTCATAATGATAGTTTAACCAGGTTTCTAGGATATATAGTATATTCTAGAATTCATCCATTATGTCATAATGATAGTTTAACCAGGTTTCTAGGATATATAGTATATTCTAGAATTCATCCATGATGTCATAATGATAGTTTAACCAGGTTTCTAGGCTATATAGTATATTCTAGAATTCATCCATGATGTCATAATGATAGTTTAACCAGGTTTCTTGGCTATATAGTATATTCTAGAATTCATCCATGATGTCATAATGATAGTTTAACCAGGTTTCTAGGATATATAGTATATTCTAGAATTCATCCATGATGTCATAATGATAGTTTAACCAGGTTTCTAGGCTATATAGTATATTCTAGAATTCATCCATGATGTCATAATGATAGTTTAACCAGGTTTCTAGGCTATATAGTATATTCTAGAATTCATCCATGAGGTCATAATGATAGTTTAACCAGGTTTCTAGGCTATATAGTATATTCTAGAATTCATCCATGATGTCATAATGATAGTTTAACCAGGTTTCTAGGCTATATAGTATATTCTAGAATTCATCCATGATGTCAAAATGATAGTTTAACCAGGTTTCTAGGATAAATAGTATATTCTAGAATTCATCCATGATGTCATAATGATAGTTTAACCAGGTTTCTAGGATAAATAGTATATTCTAGAATTCATCCATGATGTCATAATGATTGTTTAACCAGGTTTCTAGGCTATATAGTATATTCTAGAATTCATCCATGATGTCATAATGATAGTTTAACCAGGTTTCTAGGATAAATAGTATATTCTAGAATTCATCCATGATGTCATAATGATAGTTTAACCAGGTTTCTAGGCTATATAGTATATTATAGAATTACCAGTGTAGATTTCCTGTGGAGGCAAATTATTAGAGCTGTTGATAAGTCATTGTATAATATTCAGCCAATTTTTTTCATGTCATTACATTAAAGGCGAAACATACCTAGATTCAATAACATTCATGCATTGGTTTGAAACCTTTGTTTTAAACCCTTCTCAAATTTGGAGCCTTGACGGGTTTGTAAAAAACGGTTTGTCAAAAAACACTTATTTATTTAAATGTAACCTTTATTTAACTAGGCAAGTCAGTTAAGAACAAATTCTTATTTCCAATGATGGCCTACCCCGGACGACGCTGGGCCAATTGTGCACCACCCTATGGGACTCCCAATCACGTCCGGTTGTGATACAGCCTGTAGTGACGCCTCTAGCACTGAGATGCAGTGTCTTAGACCGCTGTGCCACTTGGGAGCCCCAAAATCATGTTCTAGTGCTGTCCCCACCTAAAATACATCTTGGTCAACCAAGAGTCATCTGTTCTTTCTACCAATCGCTCCATGTGTTTTAATAAAATCAACTATATGTACGTAACTTGTCTGATGCTTTAAATAAGCCCCTTTCAAAAAATGTAGAACTAAGAACAGATATAGCCCTTGGTTCACTCCATACCTGACTGCCCTCGACCAGCACAAAAACATCCTGTGGCGTACTGCACTAGCATTGAATACTGCCCGCGATATGCAACTTTTCAGGGAAGTCAGGAACCAATTCACAGTCAGTTAGGAAAGCAAAGGCTAGCTTTTTCAAACATACATTTTTATCCTGTCGCTCTAACTCCAAAAAGTTTTGGGACACTGTAAAGTCCATGGAGAATAAGAGCACCTCATCCCAGCTGCCCACTGCACTGAGGCTAGGAAACACTGTCACCACCGATAAATCCACGATAATCGAGAATTTCAATAAGCATTTCTCTACGGCTGGCCATGCTTTCCTCCTGGCTACCCCAACCCCGGCCAACAGCTCCCCACCCACCGCAGCTACTTGCCCGAGCCTCCCCAGCTTCTCCTTCATCCAAATCCAGATAGCTGATGTTCTGAAAGTGTTGCAAAACCTGGACCCCTACAAATCAGCTGGGCTAGACAACCTGGACCCCTACAAATCAGCTGGGCTAGACAATCTGGACCCTCTCTTTCTCAAATTATCCGCAGCCATTGTGGCAACCCCATTACTAGTCTGTTCAACCTCTCTTTCGTATCTTCCGAGATTCCTAAAGATTGGAACGCTTCCGTGGTCATCCCCCTCTTCAAAGGGGGCGACACTCTAGATCCAAATTGTTACAGACCTATATCCATCCTGCCCTGCCTTTCTAAAGTCTTCGGAAGCCAAGTTAACTGGTATGGGCTATGTGGGACGCTAGCATCCCACCTGGCGGCAAATTCAAAACAGCAAAAATCTCATAATTCAAATTTCTCAAACATACTACTATTTTACACCATTTTAAAGATATACTTCTCCTTAATCCAACCACGTTGTCCGATTTCAAAAAAGGTTTTACGGTAAAACATTAGATTAAAAGCCACACAGCCATTTTTCCAAGCAAGGACAGGCGTCACAAAAACCAGAAATACAGCTAAATTTAAGCACTAACCTTTGATGATCTTCATCAGATGGCACTCATAGGACTTCATGTTACAGAATACATGTATTTTTTGCTCGATAAAGTTCATATTTATATCCAAAAAACCCATTTTACATTGGCCCGTAATGTTCAGAAATGCTTTTCCTCTGAAAACTTCCGGTGAATGAGCACATCAATTTATAGAAATACTCATCATAAGCGTTGATAAAATATTAAACTGTTATTCAAAGAATTATAGTTAAACATCTCCTTAATGCAACCGCTGTGACAGATTTCAAAAAAGCTTCACGGGAAAGCACACTTTGATAATCTGAGTACAGCGCTCAAAAAACATCAGGCAATACAGATACCCGCCATTTTGGAGTCATCTAAAATCATAAATAGCATTATAAATATTCACTTACCTCAGAATGCACTCCCAGGAATCCCAGGTCCACAATAAATCTTTTATTGTTCGATAAAGTCCATCATTTAAGTCCTTTTTGTTAACGCGTTCAGTAAGCTACTCCAAATGTAGGAAGCGCGCCGAAAATTTCACGACGAAAAGTCAAAAAAAGTTATATTTACGTTCGTAGAAACATGTCAAACGATGTATAGCATCAATCTTTACGGCCTTTTTACCATAAATATTCAATAATATTCCAACCGGACGATTCAAAATGTCTTCAAAAATGTAATGGAACACAGCTACCTCTCACGTGAAAGCACACAACTGAGGCCATGTCATTCTCTCAGTCATATCACTCCAGGAGCTCTTGTTCACTCCCTGTTCACTGCAAAAGCCTGAAACAACGTTCTAAAGACTGTTGACATCTAGTGGAAGCCTTAGGAAGTGCAAAATGAACCCTAAGTCACTGTATATCAAATAGGCCCAGTCTTGAAAAACTACAAACCACTTCCTGGTTGGATTTTTTCTCAGGTTTTTGCCTGCCATATGAGTTCTGTTATACTCACAGACATCATTCAAACAGTTTAGAAACGTCAGAGTGTTTTCTATTCAAATCTACTAATAATATGCATATCCTACCTTCTGGGCCCGAGTAGCAGGCAGTTTAATTTGGGCACGTATTCATCTGAATTTCCGAATACTGCCCCCTGTCACCAAAAAGTTAATAAACAGATCACTGACCATTTTGAATCCCACCGTACCTTCTCCGCTGATCCGGTTTCCGACCTGGTCACGGGTGCACCTCAGCCACGCTCAAGGTACTAAACGATATCATAACCGCCATCGATAAAAGACACTACTGTGCAGCCGTCTTCATCGACCTGGCCAAGGCTTTCGACTCTGTCAATCACTGTATTCTTATCGGCAGACTCAATAGCCTTGGTTTCTCAAATGACTGACTCGCCTGGTTCACCAACTACTTCAATGATATAGTTCAGTGTGTCAAATCGGAGGGCCTGTTGTCCGGACCTCTGGCAGTCTCTATGGGGGTACCACAGGGTTCAATTCTCGGACCGACTCTTTTCTCTGTATATACCAACGATGTTGCTCTTGCTGCGGGTGATTCCTTGATCCACCTCTACGCAGACGACACCATTCTGTATACATCTGGCCCTTCTTTGGACACTGTTAACCTGTGGGGGCAGTATTTACACGGCCGGATAAAAAACATACCTGATTTAATCTGGTTATTACTACTGCCCAGAAACTAGAATATGCATATAATTATTGGCTTTGGATAGAAAACACCCTAAAGTTTCTAAAACTGTTTGAATGGTGTCTGTGAGTATAACAGAACTCATATGGCAGGCAAAAAAAAACCTGAGGAGATTCTGTTCAGGAAGTGCCCTCTCTGACCATTCCTTGAGCTTCTTGGCTCTGTTTATTGAAGACTGAGGATCTTTGCTGTAACGTGACACTTCCTACGGCTCCCATAGGCTCTCAGAAGGCGGGAAAAAGCTGAATGATGTAATTCCAGGCCCTGGCTGAAAAACTTTAGCGCTTTTGCTAAGTGGTCTATCAGAGGACCATTGGCTTAGGCGCGTGCACGAGTCAACCCCATGTTTTTATTTTTTTATTTTCTTTCGTCTTTGAGCCTAAACACGCTTTCCTGGTCGGAATATTATTGCTTTTTTACGAGAAAAATGGCATACATTTTTTTTAAACAGCGGTTGACATGCTTCGAAGTACGGTAATGGAATATTTAGAATTTTTTGTCACGAAATGCGTCGTGCTCGTCACCCTTCTTTACCATTCGGATAGTGTCTTGAACGCACGAACAAAACAGAGGATATTTGAACATAACTATGGATTATTTTGAACCAAACCAACATTTGTTATTGAAGTAGAAGTCCTGGGAGTGCATTCTGACGAAGAACAACAAAGGTAATAACATTTTTTTTTTTTGTAAATCTTTTGGTGAGGGCTAAACTTGGTCGGTGTCTAAATAGCTAGCCCTGTGATGCCGGGCTATCTACTGAGAATATTGCAAAATGTGCTTTCACCGAAAAGCTATTTTAAAATCGGACATGGCGAGTGCATAGAGGAGTTCTGTATCTATAATTCTTAAAATAATTGTTATGTTTTTTGTGAACGTTTATCGTGAGTAATTTAGTAAATTCACCGGAAGTTTGCGGGGGGTATGCTAGTTCTGAACATCACATGCTAATGTAAAAAGCTGTTTTTTGATATAAATATGAACAAAACATGCATGTATTGTATAACATAATGTCCTAGGGTTGTCATCTGATGAAGATCATCAAAGGTTAGTGCTGCATTTAGCTGTCTTTTGGGTTTATGTGACATTATATGCTAGCTTGAAAAATGGGTGTCTGATTATTTCTGGCTGGGTACTCTGCTGACATAATCTAATGTTTTGCTTTCGTTGTAAAGCCTTTTTGAAATCGGACAGTGTGGTTAGATTAACGAGAGTCTTGTCTTTAAAATGGTGTAAAATAGTCATATGTTTGAGAAATTGAAGTAATAGCATTTCTAAGGTATTTGAATAACGCGCCACAGGACGATTTCATCCCACCTTCCCTAGAGAGGTTAACAAACCTCCAAACGAGCTTCATTGCCATACAACTCTCCTTCCGTGGCCTCCAACTGCTCTTAAACACTAGTAAAACTAAATGTATGCTCTTCAACCGATCGCTGCCCGCACCCGCCCGACTAGCATCACTACTCTGGACGATTCTGACTTAGAATATGTGGACACCTACAAATACCTAGGTATCTGGTTAGACTGTAAACTCTCCTTCCAGACTCATATTAAGCATCTCCAATCCAAAATTAAATCTAGAATCGGCTTCCTATTTCGCAACAAAGCTACCTTCACTCACGCTGCCAAACATACCCTCGTAAAACTGACTATCCTACCGATCCTTGACTTCGGTGATGTCATTTTCAAAATAGCCTCCAACACTCTACTCAGCAAACTGGATGCAGTCTATCACAGTGCCATCCGTTTTGTCACCAAAGCCCCATGTAGCACCCACCACTACGACCTGTACGCTCTCGTCGGCTGGCCTTCTTTACATATTCGTCGCCAAACCCACTGGCTCCAGGTCATCTATAAGTCTTTGCTAGGCCGCCTTAACTCAGCTCACTGGTCACCATAACAACACCCACCCATAGCACGCGCTCCAGGAGGTATATCTCACTGGTCATCCCCAAAGCCAACACCTACTTTGGACACATTTCCTTCCAGTTCTCTGCTGCCAATCACTGGAACAAATTGCAAAAAATCGCTGAAGTTGGAGACATATATCTCCCTCACTAACTTTAAGCATCAGCTATCTGATCAGCTTACCGATCGCTGCAGCTGTACACAGTCCATCTGTAAATAGCCCATCCAACTGCCTACCTCATCCCCATGTTTTTATATACTTTTTTTGCTCTTTTGCACACCAGTATTTCTACTTGCACATGTATCACTCCAGTGTTAATTTGCTAAATTGTAATTACTTCGCTGCTGTGGCCTATTTATTGCCTTACCTCCTTACTCCATTTGCACAACTGTATATAGATTTTTCTATTGTGTTATTGACTGTATGCTTGTTTATCCCATGTGTAACTCTGTGTTGTTTGTGTCGCACTGCTTTGCTTTATCTTGGCCAGGTCGCAGTTGTAAATGAGAACTTGTTCTCAACTGGCCTACCTGGTTAAATAAAGGTGAAAAACAAAATGTACAAAAAAATACATTTAAAAAATCATAAGTTTATTGACAACACCCAAATGGATACTGTCATTAACTCGGTTCTTAATACTGTAGCAAACATTATATTAAGCAGGACATTCAAGCGAGCTTTACAATTATAATCCAAAGTAGTGTGAAATGCACTCATAAGCAACCTGGAAATGGAAGTTACTTCCCTGAGTTTTCCCCCATTCAGAATACATTGTGAAAAACTAAAATCTTTGCTCACCATTTTTGCTCCAGGCAGATATAGTACATCCATAACTAGTGGTTTCCTCATTAGCAGATATACTACATCCATAACTATCGGTTTCCTCATTACCAGATATACTACATCCATAACTAGTGGTTTCCTCATTACCAGATATACTACATCCATAACTAGTGGTTTCCTCATTACCAGATATATTACATCCATAACTAGTGGTTTCCTCATTACCAGATATACTACATCCATAACTAGTGGTTTCCTCATTAGCAGGGAGGAGTTTCTACAACCAAATTGCATGTGCATCGGAAAAACAGAAAGGGGCCTATATTGGAGACCAAAAGTCGTCTGGCACACTGCTTAGAGTTTCAACAACTCTAATAATTTATTTCTAGCCTACAATCATTGATGTTACTACGAATGTGAAAATAAGACAAAATATGAATGTTCTTGCTCATTTTAAGACAATTGTTAAATCATGTTAACATTCATTACAGATATCAATTGTTGTATAACATCATGGCTACGATGTTGGCATCACCTTTTACAGTGGATTTCTGCTGTTGTGGGCCTTTAAATCATCTGTCTGACTTTGTTGTTCACACAGGAGAGATACTTCACTATCTTGGATCCTCTGGGGAGCCTCAACAACCTCATGATGCTGACAGGGCAGAGAAGAGTCTCTCCAGATCAGAACACCTCAAGAAACACCTGCAGAGATCCACAGGGAAGAGAACTCACTGCTGCTCTGACTGTGGGAAGAGATTCACCTCATCAGGCATTAAAATTCATCAGATAATTCACACAGGGGAGAAACCTTATAGCTGTACTCAATGTGGGAAGAGATGTACTACATCTGGCCATCTAACTCAACACCAGAGAACACACACAGGAGAGAAATCTTATAGCTGTGGTCAATGTGGGAAGAGGTTTACTCAGTCAACCAGCCTGATATCACACCACAGAACACACACAGGAGAAAAACCTTATAGCTGTGGTCAATGTGGGAAGAGTTTTGTTCAATCTGGCCAGCTGACATTACACCAAAGAACACACACAGGAGAGAAATCTTATATCTGTGATCAGTGTGGGAAGCGTTTTGGTCGATCTGGAGGTTTGACAGTGCACCAGAGAACACACACAGGAGAGAAACCTTATAGCTGTGATCAGTGTGGGAAGCGTTTTGGTCAATCTGGAGATCTGACAGTGCACCAGAGAACACACACAGGAGAGAAACCTTATAGCTGTGATCAATGTGGGAAGAGTTTTGCTGCACCTAGCACACTGACTCGACACCAGAGAATACACACAGGAGAGAAATCTTATATCTGTGATCAGTGTGGGAAGCGTTTTGGTCAATCTGGAGATCTGACTGTGCACCAGAGAACACACACAGGAGAGAAATCTTATAGCTGTGATCAATGTGGGAAGGGTTTTAGTATGTCTGGCTCTCTGACTTTACACCAGAGAACACACACAGGAGAGAAATCTTATAGCTGTGGTCAATGTGGGAAGAGTTTTGCTGCACCTAGCACACTGACTCGACACCAGAGAATACACACAGGAGAGAAATCTTATAGCTGTGATCAATGTGGGAAGAGTTTTAGTAGGTCTGGCTCTCTGACAGTGCACCAGAGAATACACACAGGAGAGAAACCTTATAGCTGTAATCAATGTGGGAAGAGTTTTGGTCGATCTGGAGAGCTGACAGTACACAAGAGAACACACACAGGAGAGAAATCTTATAGCTGTGACCAGAGATAATCTGATAAAAGACCTCTGATCAAATATCAGAAAATACATGAAGGAGTTGTTAAATGATATCAATATATTTTAATGATGTCACAATGTAGAACCCTAAACGTTTGTCCCCTGTTCTATTGATTTCAACATGATATGGATATTAGCCTCAGGGGGAAAATCCAGGCTCTGAATTGGAGGATTACTATTTATGAGATTTAATAAAAAGTGACTAACAAAAAAAGAGCTGTGTTACATTTACAGCATTGGTGACCCACTTGAATCAAAATGTAGATAGCTGTTTTCTACAAATTGTCCTCTAACCAGGGATGTACACATTATTCCCAGATTCCGTGTGGTTTTGGAGCTGTTAGTTTTTACAGGACGTGCAACCTCATCTCCCTCCTCTCGCGCAATTGATTTCAACATGATATCGATGAGTTATGACATCGATGAGTTATGACAAGTAAGTGTTCCTTTGTTTAGCGACCCCTACATTTAAATGCATCACTCCAAAATGTAGCTGACTGTCTTCTGCAGGTTGTCCTCTAATCAGTGAGGTAAAATATATCTCCCATTTCCATGTGTTTTTTTAGATGTGTTAGTTTCAACAGCACGTACAACCTGATTTCCCCTCTAATCGATATCAGTGATTTATTGCTACTTGTCAAAACAAGGTGCTTGTTTAAAAAAATTACAAGTAATATGATTATTGTGGCAGATGTTTGTGTATATAGCACATTTTATGTTTAGGTTTTCAATATATCCCAAACTGTTTCTGCGTATTGGTTATTGATTTGGACACGTTAAAACTGTGTTTTGACATTGGGGCTATTTCATATTTTCATTTCATGTAACATTTAGTAATCATATTTATTTATTCAACCAACTGACAATTTTTTTGGTACAATTATATTGACATTGTTGCCCTGCTTTTAGAATATCAGGGTTCATTCTCAGATGTGCCAACCCAAATGTACTGCTCTGATTGTGGGAAAGGTTGCAAATCTTCATCAGAACTGAAAATACACCAGCGAGTACACACAGGAGAGAAACAATACTGCTGCTCTGACTGCGGGAAAAGTTTCTCAAGATCAAATTCACTAAAAGTACACCTGAGAATTCACGCTGGAGAGAAATCTCACCACTGTTTTGATTGTGGGAAGAGTTACTTAAGATTAAAATGACTAAAAGTACACATGAGAATTCACACTGGAGAGAAACCTTATAGCTGTGATCAATGTGGGAAGGGTTTTACTCTTTCTAGCTGTCTGACTATTCATCAGAGAACACATACAGGAGAGAAACCATATAGCTGTACTCAATGTGGGAAGAGTTTCACTACATTTAGCAAATGGATTGTACACCAGAGAACACATACAGGAAAGAAATATCTTAGCTGCACTCAATGTGGGAAGAGTTTTACTCACTTAGGCAGCCTGTTATCACACCAGAGAAAACACACAGGAGAGAAACCTTATAGCTGTGATCAATGTGGGAAGAGTTTTACTAAGTCTAGCAGTCTTATTGTACACCAGAGAATACACACAGGAGAGAAACCTCATAGCTGTGATCAATGTGACAAGAGATACTCTGATAATAGATCTCTGATCAAACATCAGAAAATACATGAAGGAGTTGTTTCATGATATCAATGAATTAATGTCACAATGTAGAATGTTTTAACATTGTAGTAGGAGTATTTTAATGATGTCACAATGTAGAATGTTTTAACATTGTAGTAGGAGTATTTTAATGATGTCACAATGTAGAATGTTTTAACATTGTAGTAGGAGTATTTTAATGATGTCACAATGTAGAATGTTTTAACATTGTAGTAGGAGTATTTTAATGATGTCACAATGTAGAATGTTTTAACATTGTAGTAGGAGTATTTTAATGATGTCACAATGTAGAATGTTTTAACATTGTAGTAGGAGTATTTTAATGATGTCACAATGTAAACCCCTAAACGTTTCCCCGTGTTCTATTGATTTCAGCGTGATATGAGCTTCATCAGTAGAAACATCTTTGTACTTTGCTCCATTCATCTTTCCCTTGGTCTTGACTAGTCTCCCAGTCCCTGCCACTAAAAAACATCCCCACAGCATGATGCTGCCACCACCGTGCTTCACCGTAGGGATGGTGCCTGGTTTCCTCCAGATGTGATGCTTGGCATTCAGGCTAAAGAGTTCAATCTTGGTTTCATCAGACCAGAGAATCTTGTTTCTCATGGTTTGGAGTGACTTCCATCTGGCCACATAAAGGCCTGATTGGTGGAGTGCTGTATAGATGGTTGTCCTTCTGGAAGGTTCTCCCATCTCCACAGAGGAACTCTGGAGCTCTGTCATAGTGAACATCTGGTTCTTGGTCACATCCTTGAACAAGGCCCTTCTCCCCTGATTGCTCTGTTTGAAGAGTCTTGGTGGTTCCAAACGTCTTCCATTTAAGAATGATGGAGGCCACTGTGTTCTTGTGGACCTTCAATACTTCAGCCATTTTTTTTCACCCTTCCCCAGATCTGTGCCTCGACACAATCCTGTCTCGGAGCTCTACGGACAGTTCCTTCAACCTCATGGCTTGGTTTTTGTTCTGACATGCACTGTCAACTGTGGGACCTTATATAGACAGGTGTGTGCCCAAATCATGTCCAATCAATTGAATTTACCACAGGTGGACTCCAATGAAGTTGTAGATACATCTCAAGGATTATCAATGGAAACAGGATGCACCTGAGCTCAATTTCGAGTTTCATAGCAAAGGGTCTGCATACTTATGTAAATAAGGTATTTCTGTTTTTCACTTTGTCATTATGGGGTATTGTGTGTAGATTAATGAGGAAAACAATATTATTTAATCCATTTTAGAATAAGGCTGTAACGTAACAAAATGTGGGAAAAGTCAAGGGGTCTGAATACTTTCTAAATGCTCTGAATATGCCATTGGTTTACTGTTAGAATAAGTTGTATAACTACACCAATACTGTTAAAGTAACGATGCAGAGACCTAGAAAATGCATGCCCAACCTTGCTGCTAGAGATCTAGCTACTGGGTGTGCAGGTTTCTGTTCCAGCCCTGCACTAACAGCTGACATTGCTGATTATTTGGATTAGACACTATTGAACTATTCAGTCATGTCTTGTTGTGGAGTCAGATGGACGTCTAAATCCACGGCCCATTTCCACAGCTGTTCTTTATGATAGGAAATAAAGTGGATTCACACAATCAACTATAGTGTCTTTTTGGGTCACTGAACATTCCCTGTTTGTCTGTTTTATTTGGTTGTTACTCTAATTTAGTCTGACGATATTGATGCACAATCACTGTCTGGCTGACAGTCTGTGAACTGAGTCAATCTAGTTCCCCCAGAATGAATGTTGTGGGTATTTAATTCTGCTACATTTAAACATTATTTTAAGCTTTATTTAACTAGGCAAGACAGTTAAGAACAAATTGTTATTTACAATGACGGCCTACCAGGGAACAGTGGGTTAATTGCCTTGTTCAGAACGACATATTTTTACCTTGTCAGCTCAGGATTCAATCCACCAACCTTTTGGTTTCTGGCCCAATGCTCTAACCACTAGGCTACCTGCCAGCCCATAGGCGTGTCCAATGCAGACATGATGGGATTAGTATTGGCTTCATAGGCGTGTCCAATGCAGACATAATGGGATTAGTATTGGCTTCATAGACATGATGCGATTAGTATTGGCTTCATAGACATGATGGGATTAGTATTGGCTTCATAGACGTGTCCAATGCAGACATGATGAGATTAGTATTGGCTTCATAGACGTGTCCAATGCAGACATGATGGGATTAGTATTGGCTTCATAGACGTGTCCAATGCAGACATGATGAGATTAGTATTGGCTTCATAGACGTGTCCAATGCAGACATGATGGGATTAGTATTGGCTTCATAGACGTGTCCAATGCACTTGTGCATGTGGTTTGTAATTTTGATAGTGAAACAGGATTTGCCAATCCTCCCACATTGTTTCCATTTTGCTGAGATGTTTTCTCCATTTGAAATGATACTGTTAGAAATAGGTAAAGCACTCACACATCTGAGAACTTGTGTGTGTTAATCATTAGTTAATAACTTGAAAGAAAACAAAAGGCTGATTGATACTGATCAGTGTTTTCTTTTTCATCAGACAATTAATGAGGCTCACCATGTTGAAGGAGACCAGATTAGACTCATAATGAGGCTCACCATGTTGAAGGAGACCAGATTAGACTCATAATGAGGCTCACCATGTTGAAGGAGACCAGATTAGACTCATAATGAGGATCACCATGTTGAAGGAGACCAGATTAGACTCATGATGAGGATCACCATGTTGAAGGAGACCAGATTAGACTCATAATGAGGTTCACCATGTTGAAGGAGACCAGATTAGACTCATAATGAGGTTCACCATGTTGAAGGAGACCAGATTAGACTCATAATGAGGATCACCATGTTGAAGGAGACCAGATTAGACTCATAATGAGGATCACCATGTTGAAGGAGACCAGATTAGACTCATAATGAGGCTGACCATGTTGAAGGAAACCAGATTAGACTCATAATGAGGTTCACCATGTTGAAGGAGACCAGATTAGACTCATAATGAGGCTGACCATGTTGAAGGAGACCAGATTAGACTCATAATGAGGCTGACCATGTTAAAGGAGACCAGATTACATTTACATTTACGTCATTTAGCAGACGCTCTTATCCAGAGCGACTTACAAATTGGTGCATTCACCTTATGATTAGACTCATAATGAGGCTCACCATGTTGAAGGAGACCAGATTAGACTCATGATCAGTGGTGGAAAAAGTACCAAATTGTCATATTTGAGTAAAAGTATTGATACCTTAATAGAAAGTTACCCAGTAAAATACTACTTGAGTAAAAGTCTAAAGGTATTTGGTTTTAAATATACTTAAGTATCAAAAGTAAAAGTATGAATCGTTTCAAATTCCTTATATTAAGCAAACCAGACGGCACCATTTTCTAGTTTTTTAATTTACGGACAGCCAGAGGCACACTCCAAAACTCAGACATCATTTACAAACGAAGCATTTATGTTTAGTGAGTCCTCCAGATCAGAGGCAGTAGGGACGACCAGGGATGTTCTCTTGATAAGTGCTGAATTGGACCATTTTCCTGTCCTGCTAAGCATTCAAAATGTAATTTAAAAAAAATAATTGTAAAATAAAGTACAGATACCCCAAAACAACTACTTCAGGAGTACTTGAAAGTACTTTTACTTAAGTTCTTTACACCACAGGTGCTGTGTTACAGCTGCTCTCTCCTCCTCAATGTCATGAACTAGACCAGGTACTGTGTTACAGCTGCTCTCTCCTCCTCAATGTCATGAACTAGACCAGGTACTGTGTTACAGCTGCTCTCTCTCCTCAATGCCATGAACTAGACCAGGTACTGTTACAGCTGCTCTCTCCTCCTCAATGTCATGAACTAGACCAGGTACTGTGTTACAGCTGCTCTCTCCTCCTCAATGTCATGAACTAGACCAGGTACTGTGTTACAGCTGCTCTCTCCTCCTCAATGTCATGAACTAGACCAGGTACTGTGTTACAGCTGCTCTCTCTCCTCAATGTCATGAACTTGACCAGGTACTGTTACAGCTGCTCTCTCCTCCTCAATGTCATGAACTAGACCAGGTACTGTGTTACAGCTGCTCTCTCCTCCTCAATGCCATGAACTAGACCAGGTACTGTGTTACAGCTGCTCTCTCCTCCTCAATGTCATGAACTAGACCAGGTACTGTGTTACAGCTGCTCTCTCCTCCTCAATGTCATGAACTAGACCAGGTACTGTGTTACAGCTGCTCTCTCCTCCTCAATGCCATGAACTAGACCAGGTACTGTGTTACAGCTGCTCTCTCCTCCTCAATGTCATGAACTAGACCAGGTACTGTGTTACAGCTGCTCTCTCCTCAATGTCATGAACTAGACCAGGTACTGTGTTACAGCTGCTCTCTCCTCCTCAATGTCATGAACTAGACCAGGTACTGATACAGCTGCTCTCTCCTCCTCAATGCCATGAACTAGACCAGGTACTGTTACAGCTGCTCTCTCCTCCTCAATGTCATGAACTAGACCAGGTACTGTGTTACAGCTGCTCTCTCCTCCTCAATGCCATGAACTAGACCAGGTACTGTGTTACAGCTGCTCTCTCCTCCTCAATGTCATGAACTAGACCAGGTACTGTGTTACAGCTGCTCTCTCCTCCTCAATGTCATGAACTAGACCAGGTACTGTGTTACAGCTGCTCTCTCCTCCTCAATGTCATGAACTAGACCAGGTACTGTGTTACAGCTGCTCTCTCCTCCTCAATGTCATGAACTAGACCAGGTACTGTGTTACAGCTGCTCTCTCCTCCTCAATGTCATGAACTAGAGCAGGTACTGTGTTACAGCTGCTCTCTCCTCCTCAATGTCATGAACTAGACCAGGTACTGTTACAGCTGCTCTCTCCTCCTCAATGTCATGAACTAGACCAGGTACTGTGTTACAGCTGCTCTCTCCTCCTCAATGTCATGAACTAGACCAGGTACTGTTACAGCTGCTCTCTCCTCCTCAATGCCATGAACTAGACCAGGTACTGTGTTACAGCTGCTCTCTCCTCCTCAATGCCATGAACTAGACCAGGTACTGTGTTACAGCTGCTCTCTCCTCCTCAATGCCATGAACTAGACCAGGTACTGTTACAGCTGCTCTCTCCTCCTCAATGTCATGAACTAGACCAGGTACTGTGTTACAGCTGCTCTCTCCTCCAAAGTGAAGGGGTCTGAATACTTAACGAATGCATTGTAAACCGCTGGCAGAGTTTTCTACCATTGGCAGTTTTGTACACAGTCATGTGATACGTGGCATAGAAAAGTCCAATCTTAGGAGAGTATATGGGAGGCACTATACTGTGTATCTGCAGCTGTCTATCTGGTCAAAACCACTGATACAGGAGCCCCTCCACCCTCTGGTGGGATGGATCATGTCTACAGAGAAACCTAGATTCAAATACTTAGATTTGTGTGTATTGGGTATATGTTGTGAAATTGTTCGATTTTACTTGTTAGATATTACTGCACCGTCTGAGATAGAAACACAAGCATTTCACTACACCTGCAATAACATCTGCTAAACATGTGTATGTGACCAATAAAATGTGATTTGATTTCAAATAAACGTCCTATTTATCAAAAGTGCTTTTGGCTGGAGTCAAAATGACTCCAAAGGATTTGAATTTGTTAAAAGTCCATATTGATACAGAAACACTAAACCATGATATAGATTTATTAAGAACAAGTTGATTGACAAAGTCATGAAAAATTGGTAGAATTGAATAAACCACATTTTGGCTATGATAAAAGATATGCCTCTGGGGTCAAAATGATCCATGTCAGAAGTATGGTTCAATGCAAATATGTAGTGGGTGTAAAGTTTGTTTTAAATTCTCACTCATTAAAAACGAATCAATCAACACATGCTTCTCTTTGAACGACTTAATATAATATTAAACTTTCCTGAAATAAATGAAAAATAAACGTTTGGTTCCTCAACTGCGTTGCCCAGTCCAGTCAGCAGATGGCGATGTGCGTCTTTTAGGTTCAGGCGATGCTGCCAGTGTGACGTCTAATCTAGTGGACGGGACGCTCCTTCAACAACAACAGCTAGTCAGACACCTCGGTAGCTTTCTAGCAAACATAGCTACAACATTCACGCTCTTTACACTGGTTTGGTGTATATTAAACACACTTCTGTCGTATGTACTTGTTGGCCCATTTAATTATATATTTACGTTGTTTGTCAGCTAGCTGGTTTGCTAAGTTATCTTAGAACTAGGCTAGTCGCTAATGCTAACTAGCTAACATCTCCGACCATGAGTTCACTAATCTACTCTCCTCCTGCTAAAGAAGCGGAGGTCTGCTGGACGGAGAAAGAAGCTCTAGTGAAAGAGGAGGAGGAAGAGGAGGCTGTTACAATACAAAAACAAGTAGAGGGTGAAGCTGTTACCGTGAAAGAAGAAGAGAAAGACGTTACAGTGAAAGAAGAGGAAGACGCGTTCAGAGTGAAAGAGGAGGAGGATGTTACAGTAAAAGAAGAGGCGGCAGAGAAAGAGGAGGATTCAGTTTTTGGAGTGAAAGGGGAGGGGAAGATGACTGTCACATTGAAGGAAGAAGAGGAGGTTGGAGATCTGTTTAACACCAGTAAGTACCGTCTCTGCAGTCGTTGAACCAATATGCAGTAAAGGGGTTCTACACTTTAATGTTGTTCTGTAGGAATGGCTGAAGCTACACTGTAACGTGTAGAACATCAAGAGTGGACCATCAACAACACGTTAACAATTGATCAAATGCATCCAATGACAATGCCTGAAATACTGTAGTCCTCAATATCTCCTATTAGATTAGCCCAATATGTTCTCTTAAAGGGGCAATCAGCAGTTGTTACATCCATTTTGGGACTTATACATTAATGATATGTACCCATCTGTTTCTTGAATAATCACTTATAAATGCCTCATGAGATTAGTTCAACTGTCGTACCCCATCCAAAATATAATCTTTTTTTACTCCAATGTTTGTCAGGAAATATAAACAAACACTGTATATCCTCAAAACATGGTTAAAACTAGAATGTTGATATCATGGATGGTTACATTTCTCCAGCCCCATCCCTCAGCTTTTTACCGAAACGGGCAGGGAGTTCGCTTTGTTATTGTTTCTACTGCTGATTTCTGCTTTAAACAACTTCTTCAGGATCTGTGTCCCGTCCACAGGACGGTTGAGCTAATGTATGCTAATGCGATTAGCATGAGGTTGTAAGTAACAAGAACATTTTCCAGGACATAGACATATCTGATATTGGTAGAAAGCTTAAATTCTTGTTAATCTAACTGCACTGTCCAATTTACAGTAGATATTACAGTGAAAGAATACCATGCTATTGTTTGAGGAGAGTGCACAGTTATGAACATGAAAAGTTATTAATAAACATATTAGACACATTTGGGCAGTCTTGATAGACAATTTTGAAAAGAAATGCAATGGCTCATTGGATCAGAATAAACTTTGCACATACACTGCTGCCCTCTAGTGGACAAAATCAAAATTGCACCTGGGCTGGAATAATGCATTATGGCCTTTCTCTTGCATTTCAAAGATGATGGTACAAAAAAATACAAAAGAACGGTTGTTTTTTTCTTTGTGTTATCTTTTACCAGATCTAATGTGTTAAATTCTCCTACATTCCTTTCACATTTCCACAAACTTCAAACTGTTTCCTTTCAAATGGTACCAAGAATATGCATGCCCTTGCTTCAGGGCCTGAGCTACAGGCAGTTAGATTTGGGAATATCATTTTAGGCAAAAATAGAAAAAAAGGGGCGGATCCTGATGTGATACTTTCATATCATGTCAAAATAATTGAACACAATACTTTTATATCACATCAAAATAATTTCAAATACTTTCACATAATACTTGCATATCACATCAAAATCGGTAACCAGTAGCAACGCCCCAAACGGTCCTAGAGGGCAGTCGTGCCTTGTGGTCGAACCAAATTAGTTTCTCATCATCTCTCCTCCTTCCTTCAGGCTTCCTTTTCTTCTTTGGACTTTATATGGCGGTTGGCAACCAACTTTAAGGTGCATTACCACCACCAACTGGAGTGTGGACCTCAGTTCATCTTTCAATCACCCACGTGGGTATATGCTTCTAAAAACCAATGAGGAGATGGGAGAGGTGGGAATTGCAGCGCGTCGAGAGTCACAAATAGAAGCAAGTTCTATTTTAGCGCCTGGCTACGCAGAAGCTCGTTGACGCGTGCAAGCAGTGTGGGTGCAATGATTGATTAACATGTATGTGTACATTTATTTATTCTGCAATGCTCGCGCACGTGACGCGAGCACTGTGGTCAGCATGTTAGTGGTAGAGCGTGCTCACCCCCTGGACTTTGTGTTCATGTACATCAGTTCATGTACGAGACTAGGGGACGTCTGGCACTGTTTCCCTGCTAGTCCAGCCTCAAGTTCTCTTGACAATCGTGTAGCATTATTTAGGAGGCTTAGTGTTTCTGATAGTGACTTCCTCTACTTGGTACCTCGGCTAAGTCTGAGTTGCGGGACAGGGAGATGGATTGGGTCTTTTGGTCGGATCAAACGTCTTGTCTGCCTGAGTGTGATGTGTACGATGTCTGCCCACTCTCAACCTAGCCTTGGGGATGGGCGGTAAACCGTATTTTACTACATACTAATATTGATGCACGAACCGGTTTGGGTTTTTACTTTACCTTCTATAAGTGTATTTCAATGTTTGGTTTGTAAAATGTGATGTACCCCAAAAACAAAACTTGTTCAGGAATCTGGGAGGGGGGAACCTCTTCATTCAGTATTCTGGAGATCTAGAAATCTATTCTGGGAGGGGGGAACCTCTTCATTCAGTATTCTGGAGATCTAGAAATCTATTCGGGAGGGGGGAACCTCTTCATTCAGTATTCTGGAGATCTAGAAATCTATTCGGGAGGGGGGAATCTCTTCATTCAGTATTCTGGAGATCTAGAAATCTATTCGGGAGGGGGGAACCTCTTCATTCAGTATTCTGGAGATCTAGAAATCTATTCGCCGCCTTCACAATGTCAAGCTTCTTTAGATTTGTGTATTAGTTTGACTAGTGCAATTTATCTCTTGCTCTATAAACACAACAAAGTCCACCTTCACTATTAGTGTCCTTCTCCTGCATGGCTTCAATGCAGACTGTGGGACATCCACTACCTTCTCTCTACTCACTCCTTCAGCTATTTTCACTGCCTGCACATAGGACACCTGCTGGATGGGCCTGATCCTAGCTACTGTGACATCCTTCATCCGTACAGGGCACTCCAGGATCTTGGGAACGTGATTCCCATCACAATTACAACAACATGCTTCATCTGACTCTTCAACTATGACATATTTATTCCTTGGACAAACACTTGCCACGTGTCCAAACTTTTACAATTGTAACACCGCAGCGGCTTGTCGTGTCTTTGGCTATGCCGGATTAAGTGATATGACATGCTAACCTATAAAATTCTTTCTCTGTAATTAATATTACCTGATTAAGCTAATCATGTAAATTTAATTAACTAGAAAGTCGGGGCACCACGGAAGAACGTTTATAGAGCCGTTATCTTCCGAATAAACTCTTAAAATACTTAGTAATATTTTACATCGATAGCAGTCAATATTAACACTTATCTTATTTTCAGTCTCATAATGAAAGTTGTACATTCTTGGCTATCTTCATGAACCCTGGCTAACAAGTTGAATCAGCAATACAACATTGGGTTTAATTATTTATTTACTAAATACCTAAACTAATCACACAGAATTACAAATACACAGAATACAAATGATGTCATACAGAAAACATCCCTGGTGGACGGAACCTGTATGATGGCTGGTTACACAAAGGAAAGGGGGTTGGGCTTGAATGAAAGAGCAGGAAGATTTAGGAACAAAGAAACAGCAGCTATGCTATCGTAAATACATTATCTTATGCATTCTAAATTACCGCCCATTTGGAAAAGGAAAATGCAATAAATATTTACTCTGAGCTGCGCTTCGGTAGATTGGTCGTAGATGCTGGCCGGGTTGGCCAACAGATCTTCCTGTCCTCGGAAGAATGTCTCTGGTGGTAAATTGGATACGTGGTGGTATCTTCATCTGTTTGTTAGACTGGATGCGTCGTCCGTCCTTTCCTAGCCCACGTTACAGCGGCCGCTGCTAACTCAACGGCTAGGAAGTAGCACTTCTGTAGTGAATAAGCTCAAAGTTTATACCAGTTCATACCATAGCTCACGCCGAGGTTGGCTTAGTTGACATGTGTGTCCTTCTAACGTAGAGGCTGCAGGCCTCCCGTACTGGAACTACTGGTTATCTTTTCGTCAAAGGATTATATAGTGGAGAGGGGGAGGGAGGTGTTTCATCGTTTATAACCCTTGTCTCTTCACAGGGTTGGCCACTGATCGAGCAGGACACTTTCCTTATGAAAACCCAACTCTCATTCGGAAGCTAAAATTACATTTCATCTCCTAACAAACATTTTCAATATCAAACATTTCAATTGCATAACAATTCCATGTGACTCTGATAACTAGAGGGCGTATACTTTCTCAGATACAATTTATGTCGTCCTGTCATCAGTCATAATGTCTCAGATGACAACCGAACTGACATACATACTCATTACGTTCCCAAGCATATTTCCAACTGGTTTTATTAACAAAATATGTGGTACCTTTCCACATTTGTTTGATGTTCCCAGACTCTTTATATTTAACAGGACAGCAGTCCTTCAGTAGGGTCAGGAAGAGAGGAAGAGAGAAAGGTATTTATGGGGGGGGGTCATAAACCTTACCCACAGGCCAACGTCATGACACTCCTAATGGTAATATCTACTGTAGGAATACCTTTCTGTATCCTAATGGTAATATCTACTGTAGGAATACCTTTCTGTATCCTAATGGTAATATCTACTGTAGGAGAACCTTTCTGTATCCTAATAGTAAAATCTACTGTAGGAGAACCTTTCTGTATCCTAATGGTAAAATCTACTGTAGGAGAACCTTTCTGTCTCCTAATGGTAATATCTACTGTAGGAGTACCTTTCTGTCTCCTAATGGTAATATATACTGTAGGAATACCTTTCTGACTCCTAACGGTAATATCTACTGTAGGAGTACCTTTCTGTATCCTAATGGTAATATCTACTGTAGGAATACCTTTCTGACTGACTCCTAATGGTAATATCTACTGGAGGAGTACCTTTCTGACTGACTCCTAATGGTAATATCTACTGTAGGAATACCTTTCTGTCTCCTAATGGTAATATCTACTGTAGGAGTACCGTTCTGTCTCCTAATGGTAATATCTACTGTAGGAGAACCTTTCTGACTCCTAATGGTAATATCTACTGTAGGAACACCTTTCTGTCTCCTAATGGTAATATCTACTGTAGGAATACCTTTCTGTCTGTCTCCTAATGGTAATATCTACTGTAGGAGTACCTTTCTGACTCCTAATGGTAATATCTACTGTAGGAGAACCTTTCTGACTCCTAATGGTAATATCTACTGTAGGAGAACCTTTCTGACTCCTAATGGTAATATCTACTGTAGGAGTACCTTTCTGTCTGTCTCCTAATGGTAATATCTACTGTAGGAGTACCTTTCTGACTGACTCCTAATGGTAATATCTACTGTAGGAATACCTTTCTGTCTCCTAATGGTAATATCTACTGTAGGAGGACCTTTCTGTCTCCTAATGGTAATATCTACTGTATGAGTACCTTTCTAACTGTCTCCTAATGGTAATATCTACTGTAGGAATACCTTTCTGTATCCTAATGGTAAAATCTACTGTAGGAGAACCTTTCTGTCTCCTAATGGTAATATCTACTGTAGGAGTACCTTTCTGACTGACTCCTAATGGTAAAATCTACTGTAGGAGAACCTTTCTGTCTCCTAATGGTAATATCTGCTGTAGGAGTACCTTTCTGACTCCTAATGGTAATATCTACTGTAGGAATACCTTTCTGACTGACTCCTAATGGTAATATCTACTGTAGGAGTACCTTTCTGACTGACTCCTAATGGTAATATCTACTGTAGGAGAACCTTTCTGTATCCTAATGGTAATATCTAATGTAGGAATACCTTTCTGTCTCCTAATGGTAATATCTACTGTAGGAGTACCTTTCTGACTGTCCCCTAATGGTAATATCTACTGTAGGAGTACCTTTCTGTCTCCTAATGGTAATATCTACTGTAGGAGTACCTTTCTGACTGTCTCCTAATGGTAATATGTACTGTAGGAATACCTTTCTAACTGTCTCCTAATGGTAATATCTACTATAGGAATATCTTACTGTATCCTAATGGTAATATCTACTGTATGAATACCTTTCTGTATCCTAATGGTAATATCTACTGTATGAATACCTTTCTGTCTCCTAATGGTAATATCTACTGTAGGAGTACCTTTCTGTATCCTAATGGTAATATCTACTGTAGGAATACCTTTCTGTCTCCTAATGGTAATATCTACTGTAGGAATACCTTTCTGTCTCCTAATGGTAATATCTCCTGTAGGAATACCTTTCTGACTGACTCCTAATGGTAATATCTACTGTAGGAGTACCTTTCTGTATCCTAATGGTAATATCTACTGTAGGAGTACCTTTCTGTATCCTAATGGTAATATCTACTGTAGGAGTACCTTTCTGACTGACTCCTAATGGTAATATCTACTCTAGGAGAACCTTTCTGTCTCCTAATGGTAATATCTACTGTAGGAGAACCTTTCTGTATCCTAATGGTAATATCTACTGTAGGAGTACCTTTCTGTCTCCTAATTGTAATATCTACTGTAGGAATACCTTTCTGTATCCTAATGGTAATATCTACTGTAGGAGTACCTTTCTGTATCCTAATGGTAATATCTACTGTAGGAGTACCTTTCTGACTGACTCCTAATGGTAATATCTACTGTAGGAATACCTTTCTGTCTCCTAATGGTAATATCTACTGTAGGAGAACCTTTCTGTATCCTAATGGTAATATCTACTGTAGGAGTACCTTTCTGTCTCCTAATTGTAATATCTACTGTAGGAGTACCTTTCTGTCTCCTAATGGTAATATCTACTGTAGGAGTACCTTTCTGTATCCTAATGGTAATATCTACTGTAGGAGTACCTTTCTGTCTCCTAATGGTAATATCTACTGTAGGAGTACCTTTCTGTATCCTAATGGTAATATCTACTGTAGGAGTACCTTTCTGTCTCCTAATTGTAATATCTACTGTAGGAATACCTTTCTGTATCCTAATGGTAATATCTACTGTAGGAATACCTTTCTGTATCCTAATGGTAATATCTACTGTAGGAGTACCTTTCTGACTGACTCCTAATGGTAATATCTACTGTAGGAATACCTTTCTGACTGACTCCTAATGGTAATATCTACTGTAGGATTACCTTTCTGTCTCCTAATGGTAATATCTACTGTAGGAATACCTTTCTGTCTCCTAATGGTAATATCTACTGTAGGAATACCTTTCTGTCTCCTAATGGTAATATCTACTGTAGGAGTACCTTTCTGACTCCTAATGGTAATATCTACTGTAGGAATACCTTTCTGTCTCCTAATGATAATATCTACTGTAGGAATACCTTTCTGTCTCCTAATGGTAATATCTACTGTAGGAATACCTTTCTGTCTCCTAATGGTAATATCTACTGTAGGAGTACCTTTCTGACTGACTCCTAATGGTAATATCTACTGTAGGAATACCTTTCTGTATCCTAATGGTAATATCTACTGTAGGAGTACCTTTCTGACTCCTAATGGTAATATCTACTGTAGGAGTACCTTTCTGACTCCTAATGGTAATATCTAACTTCACTGACAAGTAGCTGAGTAGTTGCTCTGATATGTGTCTCCACTGGGTACCTCTCTGTTGTCCACTACAGTTGATAGAATGTTTTGAGTATCCAATCACCTTCAAGCAGGAAGTTGGTAGACCTGGCAGGATAATCTAAACACAGGGATATAACATGATAGCTGCATGACAACAAGTCGTGATGAGTGCAGCCTTTCAGCCTATCCCTTTATAAGGCCTGTTTGGGGTATCATTCATAAGGAAGTCACGTTATGGCTTGTACTCTGTGACCGGCCATCGATGGCCATGTAAGGTCCTTTCTTTCTATCTATGCAGTCTTTCTGTGACATCAGTGTGAAGAGTTATTCAGAGGTGGTGGGGGAAATCTATGTCTGCATCTTTATCAGAGGTTTAAAAGGGGAACTTTACATGTGTGTGTGTGTGTGTGTGTGTGTGTGTGTGTGTGTGTGTGTGTGTGTGTGTGTGTGTGTGTGTGTGTGTGTGTGTGTGTGTGTGTGTGTGTGTGTGTGTGTGTGTGTGTGTGTGTGTGTGTGTGTGTGTGTGTCAGTTCTGCTCTGCCCTTTCTGTGTCCAACTACAGGTGACACTATTTTAAGTATCTAATCACATTCAATCAGGAAGCTGGTCGACCTTGTTAACCTGTTAGGGCTAGGGGGCAGCATTGACACGGCTGGATAAAAAACATACCCGATTTAATCTGGTTACCACTCCTACTCAGTAACTAGAATATGCATATACTTATTACATATGGATAGAAAACACCCTACATTTTCTAAAACTGTTTGAATGGTGTCTGTGAGTATAACAGAACTCAAATGGCAGGTCAAAACCTGAGAGATTCCTTTACAGGAAGTGGTCTGTCTGACCATTTCTGGAACTTCTTTGCCATCTCTATCATTTACTAAGGATCTCTGCTCTAACGTGACACTTCCCACGTCGTCCATAGGCTCTCAGAGCCCGGGAAAAAAGAGAATGTCGTCATTCCAGCCCCAGGCTGAAACACATTATCGCCTTTCTCAAGTGGCCCATCAAGAGACACTAGCTTATGCGCGTGACCCCGACCGCCCCCGCCTTTGGGATTTTTTCCTCTGTTTGCCGAAAAGGAGATTCCCTGTCGGAATTTTATCGCTTTTCTACAAGAAAAATGACGTAAAAATTGATTTTAAACAGCGGTTGACATGCTTCGACGTACGGCAATGGAATACTTTGAATTTTATTGTCAGGAATTGCGCCAAGCGCGCGACACTTCTTTACTATTTCGGATAGTGTCTGGAACGCACGAACAAAACGCCGCTATTCGGATATAACGATGGATTATTTTGGACCAAACCAACATTTGTTATTGAAGTAGACGTCCTGGGTGTGCATTCTGACGAAGACAACAAAAGGTAATGACATTTTTATAATAGTAAATATGATTATGGTGAGTGCTAAACTTGCCAGGTGTCTAAATAGCTAGCCCGTGATGCCTGGGCTATGTACTTAGAATATTGCAAAATGTGCTTTCACCAAAAAGCTATTTTAAAATCGGACATATCGAGTGCATAGAGGAGGTCTGTATCTATAATTCTTAAAATAATTGTTATGCTTTTTGTGAACGTTTATCGTGAGTAATTTAGTAAAATGTTAGCGAATTCCCCGTAAGTTTGCGGGGGGTATGCTAGTTCTGAACGTCACATGCTAATGTAAAAAGCTTGTTTTTGATATAAATATGAACTTGATTGAACAAAACATGCATGTATTGTATAACATAATGTCCTAGGGTTGTCATCTGATGAAGATCATCAAAGGTGAGTGCTGCATTTAGCTGTCTTCTGGGTTTTGGTGACATTATATGCTGGCTTGAAAAATGGGTGTCTGATTATTTCTGGCTTGGTACTCTGCTGACATAATCTAATGTTTTGCTTTCGTTGTAAAGCCTTTTTGAAATCGGACAGTGTGGTTAGATTAACGAGAGTCTTATCTTTAAATGGCTGTAAAATAATCATATGTTTGAGAAATTGAAGTAATATGATTTTGAAGATTTTGAAAATCGCGCCACAGGATGGCAGTGGCTGTTACGTAGGTGGGACGAATTCGTCCCGCCGGTCCCATAGAGGTTAAAGGACATTGTTCCTTTATTTATTAATCTGTGACTTTGTTATTCTTATTATTGAAGTGGTTAATAATTGGTCCCACCTATTTATTTTTTTACCAAGCGTAAGCCTATGGCAAATGATATGACATGTTTCTAATAAAATAATAAATAATCATTTTACAGAGTTCAGTATGTCTACATACTCTCCTCTAAATCTAAACACAACAATTATGTGTCTTGTTTTTTATCTCTTCTGATATTCTTGTAATTTTCTTCTTCCTCCTCTATGTCCCTCTCTGACACTAAGGCTCCTTTCTCCTCTTCTCCCATCTCCTCTCTTCCCATCTCCTCTTCTCCCGTCTCCTGTCTCCTCTCCTCCGGTCTCCTCTCCTCCTGTCTCCTATTCTCCCCTCCTCTCCAACTGTCTCCTGTCTCCTCTCCTCCTGTCTCTTCTACTCCCATCTCCCTATTAGAGGAAAAAGTCTACGGTCCTTCCCATTGGCCAATATTATCCAATGCGTTTTGAGAAGGAAGCGAAGAGACCAAGAGGATGCAAGGAGGAATCAAGGAAGGATGAATTGAGAAAAGCCCATGGGCATGTCTGTAATACCACTATTTTACCTCTATGGTGAGTTCATCTCTCACTTTAACCACTAGGTGGCTTCATCGCCCATTGAGAGAGCGAGAGAGAGAGCGAGAGAGAGAGCGAGAGAGAGAGCGAGAGAGAGAGCGAGAGAGAGAGCGAGAGAGAGAGCGAGAGAGAGAGCGAGAGAGAGAGCGAGAGAGAGGGCGAGAGAGAGATAATGACAGTGGAGACTTTGTATTAACAATGTTGTTTTCTGTCACAACAGACATTCATCAATGGGTTTAACTCAGTCCCAGAAGCCAGGTACCTCCAAATTATGCTGCGTGACAGACAGAAAGCCTGAGAGTCTATTTATGCACCGGTTGCATCAAATTAAGGAACATAATTAAAAAAAAACATCAAAATCCAATGGTGAAATTGAAAGATATCAGCTTTTACATTGACTGCGTCTCATCCACCACATCTGCCTATGTCAGCCTTCCACATCTGTGGTGGAAGGTGGCAGAGCTAAAGCATTGTTTGTCAGACCATGAGACATCTCGAAAATCGGTCTTCCCATGAAAACATCTGTAGAGTCCAAACGGTGTGGCCTACAAACTATTATGACCCCAGTATGTAAAGGTGTATTCAAGGCTTGTATTCTCCAATGTGTATTGCGAAGGCGGCGAGGACAGTGAAAGTATTTATACTTACAGCCTGAATTGAAAATGGATTGAATTTATTTTTCTCTCACCCACACAGTGCCCCACAGTGACAAAGTGAAATCATTTTTAGAAATGTAATTTCCATAAGTATTCACACCCCTGAGTTAATACTTTGTAGAAGGACCTTACAACTGTGAGTCTTTCCACACCTGGATTGTCCACCATTTGTACATTATTCTTTTCAAAGTTCTTTAAGCTCTGTCAAATTGGTTGTTGACCATTGCTAGACAACCATTTTCAGGTTTTTCCATAGATGTTCAAGTAGATTTAATGACTGTCTCATCTCTGTACTCCACACATACAATTATCTGTAAGGTCCCTCAGTCGAGCAGTGAACACAGATGCAATCACAAAGACCAGGGAGGTTTTCCAATGCCTCGCATAAAAGGGCACCTACTGGTAGATGAAAAAAAAGGGTGAAAAAAGACATTGAATATCCCTTTGAGCATGGTTGAGTTATTACACTTTGGATGCTGTATCAATACACCCAGTCACTACAAAGATACAGGCGTCCTTCCTAACTCAGTTGCCGGAAAGGAAGGAAACCGCTCAGGGATTTCACCATGAGGCCAATGGTGACATTAAAGCAGTTACAAAGTGTAATGGCTGTGATAGGAGAAAGCTGAGGATGAATCAACATCATTGCAGTAACTCCACAGAGTGAAAAGAAGGAAGCCTGTACATAATACAAATATTCCAAAACATGCATCCTGTTTTCAACAAGGCACTGAAGTAATACTGCAAAAACTGGGGCAAAGCAATTCAAATTGTCCTGAATTCAAAATATGTTTGGGGCAAATTCAACACAAAACCTTAACGGGTACCGCTCTCCATATTTTCAAGCATAGTGGTGGGTGGATCATGTTATGGGTATGCTTATAATCCTTAATGATTGGGGAGTTTTCCAGGATAAAAAGAAATGGAATGAAGCTAAGCAAAGGAAAAATCCAGCGTTCTACCAGACGCTGGGAGATGAATTCACCTATCAGCAGACAATAATCTAAAACACAAGGCCAAATCTACACTGGAGTTGATTACCAAGAAGACAGTGAATGTTCCTGAGTTGCAGAGTTACAGTTTTGACTTAACCTCTCTGGGCTAGGTGGCACCAAATCGTCCCACCTACGTAACAGCCAGCTGTGGCGCGATTTTCAAATACCTTAGAAATGCTATTACTTCAATTTCTCAAACATATGACTATTTTACAGCTATTTAAAGACAAGACTCTCGTTAATCTAACCACACTGTCCGATTTCAAAAAGGCTTTACAACGAAAGCAAAACATTAGATTATGTCAGCAGAGTACCCAGCCAGAAATAATCAGACACCCATTTTTCAAGCTAGCTTATAATGTCACATAAACCCAAACCACAGCTAAATGCAGCACTAACCTTTGATGATCTTCATCAGATGACAACCTAGGACATTATGTTATACAATAAATGCATGTTTTGTTCAATCAAGTTCATATTTATATCAAAAAACAGCTTTTTACATTAGCATGTGACGTTCAGAACTAGCATACCCCCCGCAAACTTCCGGGGAATTTACTAACAATTTACTAAATTACTCACAATAAACGTTCACAAAAAGCATAACAATTATTTTAAGAATTATAGATACAGAACTCCTCTATGCACTCGATATGTCCGATTTTAAAATAGCTTTTTGGTGAAAGCACATTTTGCAATATTCTAAGTACATAGCCCAGTCATCACGGGCTAGCTATTTAGACACCCAGCAAGTTTAGCCTTCACCAAAATCAGATTTACTATAACAAAAATGTTATTACCTTTGGTGTTCTTCGTCAGAATGCACTCCCAGGACTTCTACTTCAATAACAAATGTTGGTTTGTTCCCAAATAATCCATCGTTATATCCAAACAGCGGCGTTTTGTTCGTGCGTTCTAGACACTATCCGAAATGGTAAATCAGGGTTACGAGCATGGCGCATTTCGTGACAAAAAAATTCTAAATATTCCATTACCGTACTTCGAAGCATGTCAACCGCTGTTTAAAATCAATTTTTATGCAATTTATCTCGTAAAAAAGCGATAATATTCCGACCGGGAATCTGCGTTTCGGTAAATAGAGGGAAAAAAAGAAAGACGGGGGCGACCAGTGCACGCGCCTAAGCCCACTGTCCCCTGATCGGCCACTTGACAAAGGCGATAATGTTTTTCAGCCTGGGGCTGGAATGACGACATTCAGCTTTTTCCCGGGCTCTGAGAGCCTATGGGAGCCGTGGGAAGTGTCATGTTACCGCAGAGATCCTTTGTTTTGGAAAGAGATGTCAAAGAAAGCCAACAAATGGTCAGACAGGCCACTTCCTGTAAAGGAATCTCTCAGGTTTTTGCCTGCCATATGAGTTCTGTTATACTCACAGACACCATTCAAACAGTTTTAGAAACTTTAGGGTGTTTTCTATCCATATCTAATAAGTATATGCATATTCTAGTTACTGGGTAGGAGTAGTAACCAGATTAAATCGGGTACGTTTTTTATCCGGCGGTGTAAATACTGCCCCCTAGCCCTAAGAGGTTAAATCTACTTGAACATCTATGGAAAAACCTGAAAATGGTTGTCTAGCAATGGTCAACAACCAATTTGACAGAGCTTAAAGAACTTTGAAAAGAATAATGTACAAATGGTGGACAATCCAGGTGTGGAAAGACTCACAGTTGTAAGGTCCTTCTACAAAGTATTAACTCAGGGGTGTGAATACTTATGGAAATTACATTTCTAAAAATGATTTCACTTTGTCACTGTGGGGCACTGTGTGGGTGAGGGAAAATAAATTCAATCCATTTTCAATTCAGGCTGTAAGTATAAATACTTTCACTGTCCTCGCCGCCTTCGCAATACACATTGGAGAATACAAGCCTTGAATACACCTTTACATACTGGGGTCATAATAGTTTGTAGGCCACACCGTTTGGACTCTACAGACGTTTTCATGGGAAGACCGATTTTCGAGATGTCTCATGGTCTGACAAACAATGCTTTAGCTCTGCCACCTTCCACCACAGATGTGGAAGGCTGACATAGGCAGATGTGGTGGATGAGACGCAGTCAATGTAAAAGCTGATATCTTTCAATTTCACCATTGGATTTTGATGTTTTTTTTAAATGATGTTCCTTAATTTGATGCAACCGGTGCATAAATAGACTCTCAGGCTTTCTGTCTGTCACGCAGCATAATTTGGAGGTACCTGGTTTCTGGGACTGAGTTAAACCCATTGATGAATGTCTGTTGTGACAGAAAACAACATTGTTAATACAAAGTCTCCACTGTCATTATCTCTCTCTCGCCCTCTCTCTCGCTCTCTCTCTCGCTCTCTCTCTCGCTCTCTCTCTCGCTCTCTCTCTCGCTCTCTCTCTCGCTCTCTCAATGGGCGATGAAGCCACCTAGTGGTTAAAGTGAGAGATGAACTCACCATAGAGGTAAAATAGTGGTATTACAGACATGCCCATGGGCTTTTCTCAATTCATCCTTCCTTGATTCCTCCTTGCATCCTCTTGGTCTCTTCGCTTCCTTCTCAAAACGCATTGGATAATATTGGCCAATGGGAAGGACCGTGGACTTTTTACTCTAATAGGGAGATGGGAGTAGAAGAGACAGGAGGAGAGGAGACAGGAGACAGTTGGAGAGGAGGGGAGAATAGGAGACAGGAGGAGAGGAGACAGGAGACGGGAGAAGAGGAGATGGGAAGAGAGGAGATGGGAGAAGAGGAGATGGGAAGAGAGGAGACGGGAGAAGAGGAGATGGGAAGAGAGGAGATGGGAGAAGAGGAGATGGGAAGAGAGGAGACGGGAGAAGAGGAGAGGAGACAGGAGGCGGGAGAAGAGGAGATGGGAAGAGAGGAGATGAGAGAAGAGGAGATGGGAAGAGAGGAGGCGGGAGAAGAGGAGATGGGAGAAGAGGAGACGGGAGAAGAGGAGAATGGAAGAGAGGAGATGGGAAGAGAGGAGATGGGAGAAGAGGAGATGGGAAGAGAGGAGATGGGAGAAGAGGAGATGGGAAGAGAGGAGATGGGAGAAGAGGAGATGGGAAGAGAGGAGACGGGAGAAGAGGAGATGGGAAGAGAGGAGACGGGAGAAGAGGAGATGGGAGAAGAGGAGATGGGAAGAGAGGAGATGGGAAGAGAGGAGATGGGAGAAGAGGAGATGGGAAGAGAGGAGATGAGAGAAGAGGAGATGGGAAGAGAGGAGGCGGGAGAAGAGGAGATGGGAGAAGAGGAGACGGGAGAAGAGGAGAATGGAAGAGAGGAGATGGGAAGAGAGGAGATGGGAGAAGAGGAGATGGGAAGAGAGGAGATGGGAGAAGAGGAGATGGGAAGAGAGGAGATGGGAGAAGAGGAGATGGGAAGAGAGGAGATGGGAGAAGAGGAGATGGGAAGAGAGGAGATGGGAGAAGAGGAGATGGGAAGAGAGGAGATGGGAGAAGAGGAGATGGGAAGAGAGGAGACGGGAGAAGAGGAGATGGGAAGAGAGGAGACGGGAGAAGAGGAGATGGGAAGAGAGGAGATGGGAGAAGAGGAGATGGGAAGAGAGGAGATGGGAAGAGAGGAGATGGGAAGAGAGGAGACGGGAGAAGAGGAGATGGGAAGAGAGGAGATGGGAAGAGAGGAGATGGGAAGAGAGGAGACGGGAGAAGAGGAGATGGGAAGAGAGGAGATGGGAAGAGAGGAGATGGGAAGAGAGGAGACGGGAGAAGAGGAGATGGGAAGAGAGGAGATGGGAGAAGAGGAGAAAGGAGCCTTAGTGTCAGAGAGAGACAGAGGAGGAAGAAGAAAATTACAAGAATATCAGAAGAGATAAAAAACAAGACACATAATTGTTGTGTTTAGATTTAGAGGAGAGTATGTAGACATACTGAACTCTATAAAATGATTATTTATTATTTTATTAGAAACATGTCATATGATTTGCCATAGGCTTACGCTTGGTAAAAAAATAAATAGGTGGGACCAATTATTAACCACTTCAATAATAAGAATAACAAAGTCACAGATTAATAAATAAAGGAACAATGTCCTTTAACAAGGTCGACCAGCTTCCTGATTGAATGTGATTAGATACTTAAAATAGTGTCACCTGTAGTTGGACACAGAAAGGGCAGAGCAGAACTGACACACACACACACACACACACACACACACACACACACACACACACACACACACACACACACACACACACACACACACACACACACACACACACACACACACACACACACACACACACACACACACACATGTAAAGTTCCCCTTTTAAACCTCTGATAAAGATGCAGACATAGATTTCCCCCACCACCTCTGAATAACTCTTCACACTGATGTCACAGAAAGACTGCATAGATAGAAAGAAAGGACCTTACATGGCCATCGATGGCCGGTCACAGAGTACAAGCCATAACGTGACTTCCTTATGAATGATACCCCAAACAGGCCTTATAAAGGGATAGGCTGAAAGGCTGCACTCATCACGACTTGTTGTCATGCAGCTATCATGTTATATCCCTGTGTTTAGATTATCCTGCCAGGTCTACCAACTTCCTGCTTGAAGGTGATTGGATACTCAAAACATTCTATCAACTGTAGTGGACAACAGAGAGGTACCCAGTGGAGACACATATCAGAGCAACTACTCAGCTACTTGTCAGTGAAGTTAGATATTACCATTAGGAGTCAGAAAGGTACTCCTACAGTAGATATTACCATTAGGAGTCAGTCAGAAAGGTATTCCTACAGTAGATATTACCATTAGGAGTCAGTCAGAAAGGTATTCCTACAGTAGATATTACCATTAGGAGACAGAAAGGTACTCCTACAGTAGATATTACCATTAGGAGTCAGAAAGGTACTCCTACAGTAGATATTACCATTAGGAGTCAGAAAGGTACTCCTACAGTAGATATTACCATTAGGAGACAGAAAGGTATTCCTACAGTAGATATTACCATTAGGATACAGAAAGGTACTCCTACAGTAGATATTACCATTAGGAGACAGAAAGGTATTCCTACAGTAGATATTACCATTAGGGGTCAGTCAGAAAGGTATTCCTACAGTAGATATTACCATTAGGAGACAGAAAGTTATTCCTACAGTAGATATTACCATTAGGAGTCAGTCAGAAAGGTATTCCTACAGTAGATATTACCATTAGGAGTCAGTCAGAAAGGTACTCCTACAGTAGATATTACCATTAGGATACAGAAAGGTATTCCTACAGTAGATATTACCATTAGGATACAGAAAGGTACTCCTACAGTAGATATTACCATTAGGATACAGAAAGGTATTCCTACAGTAGATATTACCATTAGGAGTCAGTCAGAAAGGTACTCCTACAGTAGATATTACCATTAGGAGACAGAAAGGTATTCCTACAGTAGATATTACCATTAGGATACAGAAAGGTACTCCTACAGTAGATATTACCATTAGGGGACAGAAAGGTATTCCTACAGTAGATATTACCATTAGGATACAGAAAGGTACTCCTACAGTAGATATTACCATTAGGAGACAGAAAGGTATTGATACAGTAGATATTACCATTAGGATACAGAAAGGTATTCATACAGTAGATATTACCATTAGGATACAGAAAGATATTCCTACAGTAGATATTACCATTAGGAGACAGAAAGGTATTCCTACAGGAGATATTACCATTAGGAGACAGTCAGAAAGGTACTCCTACAGTAGATATTACCATTAGGAGTCAGAAAGGTATTCCTACAGTAGATATTACCATTAGGAGTCAGTCAGAAAGGTACTCCTACAGTAGATATTACCATTAGGATACAGAAAGGTATTCCTACAGTAGATATTACCATTAGGATACAGAAAGGTATTCCTACAGTAGATATTACCATTAGGAGTGTCATGACGTTGGCCTGTGGGTAAGGTTTATGACCCCCCCCCCATAAATACCTTTCTCTCTTCCTCTCTTCCTGACCCTACTGAAGGACTGCTGTCCTGTTAAATATAGAGAGTCTGGGAACATCAAACAAATGTGGAAAGGTATCACATATTTTGTTAATAAAACCAGTTGGAAATATGCTTGGGAACGTAATGAGTATGTATGTCAGTTCGGTTGTCATCTGAGACATTATGACTGATGACAGGACGACATAAATTGTATCTGAGAAAGTATACGCCCTCTAGTTATCAGAGTCACATGGAATTGTTATGCAATTGAAATGTTTGATATTGAAAATGTTTGTTAGGAGATGAAATGTAATTTTAGCTTCCGAATGAGAGATTTGGGTTTTCATAAGGAAAGTGTCCTGCTCGATCAGTAACCCAACCCTGTGAAGAGACAGGGGTTATAAACGATGAAACACCTCCCTCCCCCTTCCCACTATATAATCCTTTGACGAAAAGATAACCAGGTTGTTCCAGTACGGGAGGTCTGCAGCCTCTACGTTAGAAGGACACACATGTCAAGAACAGAACTAAGCCAACCTCGGCGTGAGCTTTGGTGGCGAATGGTATGAACTTTGAGCTTATTCACTACAGAAGTGCTACTTCCTAGCTGTTGAGTTAGCAGCGGCCGCTGCTTACGTGGGCTAGGAAAGGACGGACGACGGATCCAGTCTAACAACCAGACGAAGATACCACCACGTATCCAATTTACCACCAGAGACATTCTTCCGAGTACGGAAGGTCTGTTGGCCAACCCGGCCAGCATCTACGACCAATCTACCGAAGCGCAGCTCAGAGTAAATATTTATTGCATTTTCCTTTTCCAAATGGGCGGTAATTTAGAATGCATAAGATAATGTATTTACGATAGCATAGCTGCTGTTTCTCTGGTCCTAAATCTTCCCGCTCTTTCATTCAAGCCCAACCCCCTTTCCTTTGTGTAACCAGCCATCATACAGGTTCCGTCCACCAGGGACGTTTTCTGTATGACATAATTTGTATTCTGTGTGATTAGTTTGGTAGTTAATAAATAAATAATTAAACCCAATTTTGTATTACTGATTCAACTTGTTAGCCAGGGTTCGTGAAGATAACCAAGAATTTGCAACTTTCATATGAGACTGAAAATAAGGTGACGATTAATATTGACTACTATCGATGTAAAATATTACTAAGTATTTTAAGAGTTTATTCGGAAGATAACAGCTCTATAAACGTTCTTCCGTGGTGCCCCGACTTTCTAGTTAATTACATTTACATGATTAGCTAATTAGGTGATATTAATTACAGGAAAATTATTTTATAGAATAGCATGTCATATCACTTAATCCGGCATAGCCAAAGACACGACACTGGACACACACACACAGTGAACACGCACGCGCACACACCCACACACACACACACACACACACACACACACACACACACACACACACACACACACACACACACACACAGAAACACTTACTTACTGGACACACACGCACACACACACACACACTGGACACACACACGCACACACACACACACACACACACACACACACATTGGACATACACACACAATGGACACACACACACACACACTTGACACACACACACACACAAACTGGACACACACACACTTTACATACACACACTGGATACACACACACACACAGGACACACCCACTGGACACACACTGGACAGACACACACACACACACACTGGACACTCATACACTTACACACACTGACACACACACACACACACACACACATCGCACTGACACACAGACACACACACACTGACACACACAAACACTGACAGACACACAGGACACACACACTGACAAACACAAAATGGACACACACACTGGACACACACACACTGGACACACACGCTGGACACACACACACACTGGACAAACACACACACACACACTCAGACAGGCTGGAAAAACACACACACACACAATGAACACCCGCACACACACACACACACACATACACTCACTGGACACAAAAACATACTCAATCGGACACACACACAAACACTGGACACACACACACTGGACACACACACACACACTTTACATACACACACACTGGATACACACACTGGACACACACACACTGGACACTCACACACTGGACACACACTCACACACTTACACACACTGACACACACACACACACATCGCACTGACACACACACACACACACACACTGACACACACAAACACTGACAGACACACAGGACACACACACACTGACAAACACACAATGGACACACACACACACACATTGATACACACTCACACTCACATTGGACACACACACACTGGACACACACACACACACACAACAGCACACACACACACTGGACACACACACACTGGACACACACACACTGGACACACACTCACACACTGGACACACACTGACACACACACACACACACATCACACTGACACACACACACACACACACACACACACACACTGACACACACAAACACTGACAGACACACAGGACACACACACACTGACAAACACACAATGGACACACACACACACACATATTGATACACACACACACTCACACTCAAATTGGACACACACACACACACAACAGCACACACAAAGCGGACACACACACAGGACACAAACACTGATACACACAATGGACACACACAAACACACACACTCTGACACACACACTGTCACACACACACACACACACACACACACACACACACACACACACACACACACACACACACACACACACAATGGACACACACACACAAGCTGGACACACACACACAAGCTGGACACACACACAAACACTGAACATGCACACACACACACACACACACACACACACACACACACACATACACTCAAACACTGGACACACACACACAAACACACACACTAGACACAAACACACTGGACACACACACACGCATACGTGTTTATATCACCTACTGGGGACACCTGTTCTCACACCACATTCTGGGGACACCTGTTCTCACACCACATTCTGGGGACACCTGTTCTCAGACCACATTCTGGGGACACCTGTTCGCACACCACATTCTGGGGACACCTGTTCTCACACCACATTCTGGGGACACCTGTTCTCACACCACATTCTGGGGACACCTGTTCTCACACCACATTCTGGGGACACCTGTCTCACACCACATTCTGGGGACACCTGTTCTCACACCACATTCTGGGGACACCACTTTCCTGACAACCTGGAGACAAGACGAAAACATCAAAAAAAACTATAATAAATACACCCCTTCAAATGTAATTGATTCATTGAAATGAGGGTAGATGACATTGTGGGGACTGGGAAGGTGATCAATGTGGGGACCGAAGAGGAAACTCCTTATTTGGCATCAACAGGAAGTCCCATCTGGGGACCAAGTTCCGACCAACTAGTACCATCTGGGGACAATAGTGTAGGCTATTGTTTAGGGCACAAGGGGAAGATGGAGTCTAATCTAGATCAGTTTGAATGTCACGATTGTCGTCGGTTAAAGAGGACCAAAACGCAGCAGGTATGTGTATGCTCATCTCGACTTTTTAATAAGTACAAAATGAACACCAAAATAACAAACAGAAATGCGATCAACAAAAACAGTCTGGTAAGGCATAAGGCTAAACGCAGAACAATCTCCCACAAATAACAAACACAAACACACCCTAATATATGGGACTCTCAATCAAAGGCAAATAGACAACACCTGCCTTCAACTGAGAGTCCCAACCCCAATTAACCAAACATAGAAACAGACATACTAGACTAAACAGAATACATGAAAACCAAACAGTGCCCAAAAACCCCGGGATACTTAAATCAAATGCCCCTTCAACAAACACATCACCCCGAACCACATAAAACGATACCCTCTGCCACGTCCTGACCAAACTACAGTACCAATTAACCTTATACTGGCCAGGACGTGACATTGAATTGCCTTTCAGCATATCAGAACCCACTAGAGAATTTTCTGGGTGTTCTCTTTAGCATATGCATCAGATGCATATCAATCTGCAAGGTTTGCAAACATGCTTGATAAATAAATGCTTTATAAATAGTGCATAAACTATTGTAAATGATTAACAGCATGAATAAATTATGGGAATATATCAATAAAAAAACAATAGTTATTTGTTTAGAGAGTCAAGGATATGTTTTGTTTAATTCTACAGTCCTAGAAACCAGTAGGCCCATAGCCTATTTTAGTTTCCCTGACAATAAAACACTACAGTGTAATCCATTTGATCAACTTTATTTATAGGTTCGATTGGTAATAGAGTTATAGCCATTAATAAAGTCCAGTTACAGTTTCTAACAGAAACTAACAGATAATAATAATAATAATACTATAACCAGCCAGGTGATTAGTAATAGAGTTCTAGTCATTAATAAAGTCCAGTTACAGCTTCTAACAGAAACTAACAGATAATAATAATAATAATACTAATACTATAACCAGCCAGGTGATTAGTAATAGAGTTCTAGTCATTAATAAAGTCCAGTTACAGCTTCTAACAGAAACTAACAATAATAATACTATAACCAGACAGGTGAATTTATTTGCTGTGTCCCTGAACAAAAACACCAGTGCATGAACAATTGTAAAGGATTAATTGCATAAAGAAATATTTGTGTAAAGATATTCATGACAAGATATAAAAACAGTCATTTGTTGATTGAATCAGACACTGTATTGTGCCTTTACACATGAATCAATCACGTCTTCTCTATACGTTTCGGGTCCACAGTCAGCTTCGGGGATTTGTGTGAGCAAGCCCCACAAACAAATCAGTTGCACTGCAACAGTTTTCATGGGCCTTGTTTCCTGCCAACTTGACATTTTGACTTATTTTTCCCATGTGGGAACTGTGGTGCCTGGGGGAAAAGGGAGAACAGGACCTGCTTCCTGCTTGGTGACTGTAGCTTCTTTCTCCCCCGAGGGAGATGTGGTGCCTGGGGGAAAAGGGAGAACAGGACCTGCTTCCTGCTTGGTGACTGTAGCTTCTTTCTCCCCCGAGGGAGATGTGGTGCCTGGGGGAAAAGGGAGAACAGGACCTGCTTCCTGCTTGGTGACTGTAGCTTCTTTCTCCCCCGAGGGAGATGTGGTGCCTGGGGGAAGAGGGAGAACAGGACCTGCTGCCTGCTTGGTGACTGTAGCTTCTTTCTCCCCCGAGGGAGATGTGGTGCCTGGGGGAAGAGTGAGAACAGGACCTGCTTCCTGCTTGGTGACTGTAGCTTCTTTCTCCCCCGAGGGAGATGTGGTGCCTGGGGGAAGAGGGAGAACAGGACCTGCTGCCTGCTTGGTGACTGTAGCTTCTTTCTCCCCCGAGGGAGATGTGGTGCCTGGGGGAAGAGTGAGAACAGGACCTGCTTCCTGCTTGGTGACTGTAGCTTCTTTCTCCCCCGAGGGAGATGTGGTGCCTGGGGGAAAAGGGAGAGCAGGGTCTGCTGCCTGCTTGGTGACTGTAGCTTCTTTCTCCCCCGAGGGAGATGTGGTGCCTGGGGGAAGAGGGAGAGCAGGACCTGCTGCCTGCTTGGTGACTGTAGCTTCTTTCTCCCCCGAGGGAGATGTGGTGCCTGGGGGAAAAGGGAGAGCAGGACCTGCTTCCTGCTTGGTGACTGTAGCTTCTTTCTCCCCCGAGGGAGATGTGGTGCCTGGGGGAAAAGGGAGAGCAGGACCTGCTTCCTGCTTGGTGACTGTAGCTTCTTTCTCCCCCGAGGGAGATGTGGTGCCTGGGGGAAAAGGGAGAGCAGGGTCTGCTGCCTGCTTGGTGACTGTAGCTTCTTTCTCCCCCGAGGGAGATGTGGTGCCTGGGGGAAAAGGGAGAGCAGGGTCTGCTGCCTGCTTGGTGACTGTAGCTTCTTTCTCCCCCGAGGGAGATGTGGTGCCTGGGGGAAAAGGGAGAACAGGACCTGCTTCCTGCTTGGTGACTGTAGCTTCTTTCTCCCCCGAGGGAGATGTGGTGCCTGGGGGAAAAGGGAGAGCAGGACCTGCTTCCTGCTTGGTGACTGTAGCTTCTTTCTCTGCGTTCATGTGGTTCTCACAAAGCTCACATGCCAGATCCATCATGAAATCTCTCCTGCTGACTGTCTTGACAAGGCATTGCTTGTACAACACGTGTTGATAGCAGCCATGTCGAGCACATTGTAGAACACTGCAACAGTCCAGCGGCAAGTACCTCATTTTACAGTCTTGCCATCTAAAAGTAATAATATGAATGTAATATAATAAAGGGGATACTATTTGGTGTCTGGCAGATGGAAGACGGTCTGTATATGGTAGAGATACTGGCCTGGCTAGATCATAAAGGGGATACTAGTTGGATACTAGTTGGATACATAAAGGGGATACTAGTTGTTGTCTGTATATGGTAGAGATACTGTATATACTGTAATGACCTGGCTAGATCATAAAGGGGATACTAGTTGGTGTCTGTATATGGTAGAGATACTGTATATACTGTAATGACCTGGCTAGATCATAAAGGGGATACTAGTTGGTGTCTGTATATGGTAGAGATACTGTATATACTGTAATGACCTGGCTAGATCATAAAGGGGATACTAGTTGGTGTCTGTATATGGTAGAGATACTGTATATACTGTAATGACCTGGCTAGATCATAAAGGGGATACTAATTGGTGTCTGTATATGGTAGAGATACTGTAATGACCTGGCTAGATCATAAAGGGGATACTAGTTGTTGTCTGTAAATGTCTGTATATGGTAGAGATACTGTATATACTGTAATGGCCTGGCTAGATCATAAAGGGGATACTAGTTGGTGTCTGTATATGGTAGAGATACTGTATATACTGTAATGACCTGGCTAGATCATAAAGGGGATACTAGTTGGTGTCTGTATATGGTAGAGATACTGTATATACTATAATGACCTGGCTAGATCATAAAGGGGATACTAGTTGGTGTCTGTATATGGTAGAGATACTGTATATACTGTAATGACCTGGCTAGGCTAGTCTTCTTTGTGTGTTCACTGTTCATAGCAGGCTAGTCTTCTTTGTGTGTTCACTGTTCATAGCAGGCTAGTCTTCTTTGTGTGTTCACTGTTCATAGCAGGCTAGTCTTCTTTGTGTGTTCACTGTTCATAGCAGGCTAGTCTTCTTCGCAATCAACTTGTCTGACGGAAATTGATGTGAAGAAGCTGTCCATGGTCACATTTCTGCATTTGCCCATGTAAGGCTCCACGTGACTCAAAACCACAGTCTCAGACAGTCACTCGCTGGCCTGGTTTCCTCTTTCCCCAGTCATGGAAAGACATTGTGCAAGTTGGTTTGGACATCTGTGGCTAACCAGAACTGAAGTCACATGCACCACGATCAGTTTCTATCTGGTTTCTATTGGCCGTTCATCCATTGACGACAGAATAGCAGATTTTAATTTGATTATGTTAATAGTTTTTGCTTAGTTGCCAGATCAATGCTGCTGCTGGAGTGGTCATGTGATTAAAACATGGACAACACGGATATTGTTGAAGAAAAATTGAACTTTGGAAATAAAGCTGCACCTCTTGAATGTTGAGAGTTATTTGATAAAGGTAAGTGTCAAGGAAACTGCAGAATATGCTCTTTCAGATACAGTACTATATAGAAATCACAATGTTTAACCTGCAGAATCTGCTCTTTCAGATACAGTATTATATAGAAATCACAATGTTTAACCTGCAGAATCTGCTCTTTCAGATACAGTACTATATAGAAACACAGTGTTTTACCTGCAGAATCTGCTCTTTCAGATACAGTACTATATAGAAATCACAATGTTTAACCTGCAGAATCTGCTCTTTCAGATACAGTATTATATAGAAATCACAATGTTTAACCTGCAGAATCTGCTCTTTCAGATACAGTACTATATAGAAATCACAATGTTTAACCTGCAGAATCTGCTCTCTCAGATACAGTATTATATAGAAATCACAATGTTATACCTGCAGAATCTGCTCTTTCAGATACAGTATTATATAGAAATCACAATGTTTAACCTGCAGAATATGCTCTTTCAGATACAGTACTATATAGAAATCACAATGTGTTACCTGCATGTGACTCTGAAGGAGGATTTGATAAAGAGATGCTCCTTTCACTGCATCTGTCAATTACAAGATGCTCACATCTCTTCATGTTCAATCTGACAACTGATAGGCCTAATATTGTCACTCATCAGATTATTGTAAACGTAACCTTGTCTACAGGATAACTATTTTCATGTGTGAAATTAGTTTTGGTATAGTTTAGGAGTAGTGTCGATGGGCCAGCTGATCAGGATAACTCTTATCATGTGTGAAATTAGTTTTGGTATAGTTTAGGAGTAGTGTCGATGGGCCAGCTGATCAGGATAACTCTTATCATGTGTGAAATTAGTTTTGGTATAGTTTAGGAGTAGTGTCGATGGGCCAGCTGATCAGGATAACTCTTATCATGTGTGAAATTAGTTTTGGTACAGTTTAGGAGTAGTGTCGATGGGCCAGCTGATCAGGATAACTCTTATCATGTGTGAAATTAGTTTTGGTATAGTTTAGGAGTAGTGTCGATGGGCCAGCTGATCAGGATAACTCTTATCATGTGTGAAATTAGTTTTGGTATAGTTTAGGAGTAGTGTCGATGGGCCAGCTGATCAGGATAACTCTTATCATGTGTGAAATTAGTTTTGGTACAGTTTAGGAGTAGTGTCGATGGGCCAGCTGATCAGGATAACTCTTATCATGTGTGAAATTAGTTTTGGTATAGTTTAGGAGTAGTGTCGATGGGCCAGCTGATCAGGATAACTCTTATCATGTGTGAAATTAGTTTTGGTACAGTTTAGGAGTAGTGTCGATGGGCCAGCTGATCAGGATAACTCTTATCATGTGTGAAATTAGTTGTGGTATAGTTTAGGAGTAGTGTCGATGGGCAAGCTGATCAGGATAACTCTTATCATGTGTGAAATTAGTTTTGGTACAGTTTAGGAGTAGTGTCGATGGGCCAGCTGATCAGGATAACTCTTATCATGTGTGAAATTAGTTTTGGTACAGTTTAGGAGTAGTGTCGATGGGCCAGCTGATCAGGATAACTCTTATCATGTGTGAAATTAGTTTTGGTATAGTTTAGGAGTAGTGTCGATGGGCCAGCTGATCAGGATAACTCTTATCATGTGTGAAATTAGTTTTGGTACAGTTTAGGAGTAGTGTCGATGGGCCAGCTGATCAGGATAACTCTTATCATGTGTGAAATAAGTTTTGGTACAGTTTAGGAGTAGTGTCGATGGGCCAGCTGATCAGGATAACTCTTATCATGTGTGAAATTAGTTTTGGTATAGTTTAGGAGTAGTGTCGATGGGCCAGCTGATCAGGATAACTCTTATCATGTGTGAAATTAGTTTTGGTACAGTTTAGGAGTAGTGTCGATGGGCCAGCTGATCAGGATAACTCTTATCATGTGTGAAATTAGTTTTGGTATAGTTTAGGAGTAGTGTCGATGGGCCGGCTGTGAAGGTTGACTGCTATTGTTTGTTTCCCGCTCATCAACTTGGACAGAGTCCAGGACATGTTTTACATCACTCTAAAGGCCTACTGTAACTCATAGCATGTGTTCATTTCCTTACAATACATGTGATTAGTGTTAGAGTTACAGTCAATAAAACAGACCCACAACAGTTGATTTGTGGAAAGTAAAACATAAAAGAGAATATTATTAACCCACAAGGGGGTGTGGTCAAATGATTTGCTGCTGATAAATAGGCATAACACAAACTCATCATTACACTATTGTCTTTCTACATTAAATCAACCCCTTCATCCTTCTTATCATTCAGTTAGGCCTCATTTGGGGACGACAGGTAACCTAGTGGTTAGAGTGGAGGGGCGGCAGGTAGCCTAGTGGTTAGAGTGTAGAGGCGGCAGGTAGCCTAGTGGTTAGAGTGTAGAGGCGGCAGGTAGCCTAGTGGTTAGAGTGTAGAGGCGGCAGGTAGCCTAGTGGTTAGAGTGGAGGGGGGGCAGGGAGCCTAGTGGTTAGAGTGGAGGGGGGGCAGGGAGCCTAGTGGTTAGAGTGGAGGGGCGGCAGGTAGCCTAGTGGTTAGAGTGGAGGGGCGGCAGGTAGCCTAGTGGTTAGAGTGGAGGGGCGGCAGGTAGCCTAGTGGTTAGAGTGTAGGGGCGGCAGGTAGCCTAGTGGTTAGAGTGTAGAGGCGGCAGGTAGCCTAGTGGTTAGAGTGTAGAGGCGGCAGGTAGCCTAGTGGTTAGAGTGTAGAGGCGGCAGATAGTCTAGTGGTTAGAGTGTAGAGGCGGCGGGTAGCCTAGTGGTTAGAGTGTAGAGGCGGCAGGTAGTCTAGTGGTTAGAGTGTAGAGGTGGTAGGTAGCCTAGTGGTTAGAGTGTAGAGGCGGCAGGCAGCCTAGTGGTTAAAGTGTTGAGCCAGTACTTGAAAGGTTGCTGGATCGAATCCCTGAGCTGAGAAGGTAAAAATCTGTCGTTCTGCCCCTGAACAAGGCAGTTAACCCACTGTTCCTAGGCCGTCATTGAAAATAAGAATTTGTTCAAAAACTGATTTGCCTAGTTAAATAAAGGTAAAAACGTATATTATCATATAAGGTGCACAATTACGGCCCATTTATTCAGTGAGGAAAGGGAGACTCATTAGTGGCTGGCTGGGTACCAAGGTCCAACAGCACATTGTCTTGGTGGGCAGGTAGTAGGTGGGAAATAAACTGGTCAAAAGGATCTTTTCTCTTCTTGATTTCAAAATTCACACAAATGAGCAGTGTAAAATACAAACATTTAGGAGGAGCAGGACTGATTCTAGTGTTAAAAGTCAGGGAGCAGGTCTGATTCTAGTGTTAAAAGTCAGGGAGCAGGACTGATTCTAGTGTTAAAAGGCAGGGAGCAGGTCTGATTCTAGTGTTAAAAGGCAAGTCCTGCACTTTTCAACCTCATATTTCATCCTCTCCAGCACCAAAACAGTATCTATATTTCTGAAAACAGCACTTTTCACATTTCTATGATCTGTAGTTAAAAAAAAATGAGAAGAAAACTCTTTAAAAACTGTGATTTTCAAAACCTGCAATGAGTTTCTAGCCCAGTAGAGGACATTTTATTGCTCCCCACACCACTGACAATCTAATTCTGTTTGAAAAATCACTGCTTTTAAAATGATTCAACTTTTGATGATGTCATCAGGTAGAACTTTTTAACTTCATATTTTTTCTATAAAACTTAGAAATGCACCATTTTCACATCTGATTTTATTTTATTTTTACGGCTGCATTATACCTTTTAAAAGTATTTTGTTTAAATATAATTTGCCTCCACAACAACTTGAATACCTGCATACTTTCACATACAAACCAGAGGAGGCTGGTGGAGGAGCAATATGAGGACAGGCTCAGTGTAAAGACTGGAATGGAATAAATGGAATTCATTTATTTATTCCATTTCAGCCATAAAAATGAACCCGTCCTCCTATAACACTTCCCACCAGCCTCCTCTGAATGTCTCTGTTCTGTTAAAAGAGAAGTTGAGAATACCACATGTTGTTTCTGTTGTATCTAAATGTATCTACATTAAACCACATGTTTTGTTCTTAAGACTGATGGGGAAGAGTGGGGTGTAAAGGATTTTGCAACACTACTGTAGTTAGCGCAACCTTGTGACTAAGTTAACATCCTGTTTGCAATACTTGGGGGGATTTCAATGTTATCTTTCAGCCTTCCCGAAACCAAAGACAAACTCTGTACAGGATCTGAACTGTATAACCTTTTGCATGAGAACTTTCCTGCCATGTAGGGAATTTAAAACTTGTAGTGTATTTGAGATGAATATAAAAAGGATTTTGAAGTTTGTAATATAGACTACTTCCTCTGCAAGAGCATCAGAAAATATTTGATTTCCTGTGTTGTGTTGATTTGAAGGAAAGACAGACAGACTCTGGTAAGTCTAGGCTAATTATTATGTTTTTAAATATCCTTTATATAAACATTCAATAGAGAGAGTAGGCTTGAGATATGATCCTTTATATTGCTGATGACCTGATGGTCTCTGTAGGAAATGTTTAGATAATATCCTTTATATTGATGATGACCTGATGGTCTCTGTAGGAAATGTTTAGATAATATCCTTTATATTGATGATGACCTGATGGTCTCTGTAGGAAATGTTTAGATAATATCCTTTATATTGATGATGACCTGATGGTCTCTGTAGGAAATGTTTAGATAATATCCTTTATATTGATGATGACCTGATGGTCTCTGTAGGAAATGTTTAGATAATATCCTTTATATTGATGATGACCTGATGGTCTCTGTAGGTAATGTTTAGATAATATCCTTTATATTGATGATGACCTGATGGTCTCTGTAGGAAATGTTTAGATAATATCCTTTATATTGATGATGACCTGATGGTCTCTGTAGGAAATGTTTAGATAATATCCTTTATATTGATGATGACCTGATGGTCTCTGTAGGAAATGTTTAGATAATATCCTTTATATTGATGATGACCTGATGGTCTCTGTAGGAAATGTTTAGATAATATCCTTTATATTGATGATGACCTGATGGTCTCTGTAGGAAATGTTTAGATAATATCCTTTATATTGATGATGACCTGATGGTCTCTGTAGGAAATGTTTAGATAATATCCTTTATATTGATGATGACCTGATGGTCTCTGTAGGAAATGTTTAGATAATATCCTTTATATTGATGATGACCTGATGGTCTCTGTAGGAAATGTTTAGATAATATCCTTTATATTGATGATGACCTGATGGTCTCTGTAGGTAATGTTTAGATAATATCCTTTATATTGATGATGACCTGATGGTCTCTGTAGGAAATGTTTAGATAATATCCTTTATATTGATGATGACCTGATGGTCTCTGTAGGAAATGTTTAGATAATATCCTTTATATTGATGATGACCTGATGGTCTCTGTAGGAAATGTTTAGATAATATCCTTTATATTGATGATGACCTGATGGTCTCTGTAGGAAATGTTTAGATAATATCCTTTATATTGATGATGACCGGATGGTCTCTGTAGGAAATGTTTACATAATATCCTTTATATTGATGATGACCTGATGGTCTCTGAAGGAAATGTTTAGATAATATCCTTTATATTGATGATGACCTGATGGTCTCTGTAGGAAATGTTTAGATAATATCCTTTATATTGATGATGACCTGATGGTCTCTGTAGGAAATGTTTAGATAATATCCTTTATATTGATGATGACCTGATGGTCTCTGTAGGAAATGTTTAGATAATATCCTTTATATTGATGCTGACCTGATGGTCTCTGTAGGAAATGTTTAGATAATATCCTTTATATTGATGATGACCTGATGGTCTCTGTAGGAAATGTTTAGATAATATCCTTTATATTGATGACGACCTGATGGTCTCTGTAGGTAATGTTTTGATAATATCCTTTATATTGATGATGACCTGATGGTCTCTGTAGGAAATGTTTAGATAATATCCTTTATATTGATGATGACCTGATGGTCTCTGTAGGAAATGTTTAGATAATATCCTTTATATTGATGATGACCTGATGGTTTCTGTAGGAAATGTTTAGATAATATCCTTTATATTGATGATGACCTGATGGTCTCTGTAGGAAATGTTTAGATAATATCCTTTATATTGATGATGACCTGATGGTCTCTGTAGGAAATGTTTAGATAATATCCTTTATATTGATGATGACCTGATGGTCTCTGTAGGTAATGTTTAGATAATATCCTTTATATTGATGATGACCTGATGGTCTCTGTAGGAAATGTTTAGATAATATCCTTTATATTGATGATGACCTGATGGTCTCTGTAGGAAATGTTTAGATAATATCCTTTATATTGATGATGACCTGATGGTCTCTGTAGGAAATGTTTAGATAATATCCTTTATATTGATGATGACCTGATGGTCTCTGTAGGAAATGTTTAGATAATATCCTTTATATTGATGATGACCTGATGGTCTCTGTAGGAAATGTTTAGATAATATCCTTTATATTGATGATGACCTGATGGTCTCTGTAGGTAATGTTTAGATAATATCCTTTATATTGATGATGACCTGATGGTCTCTGTAGGAAATGTTTAGATAATATCCTTTATATTGATGATGACCTGATGGTCTCTGTAGGAAATGTTTAGATAATATCCTTTATATTGATGATGACCTGATGGTCTCTGTAGGAAATGTTTAGATAATATCCTTTATATTGATGATGACCTGATGGTCTCTGTAGGAAATGTTTAGATAATATCCTTTATATTGATGATGACCTGATGGTCTCTGTAGGAAATGTTTAGATAATATCCTTTATATTGATGATGACCTGATGGTCTCTGTAGGAAATGTTTAGATAATATCCTTTATATTGATGATGACCTGATGGTCTCTGTAGGAAATGTTTAGATAATATCCTTTATATTGATGATGACCTGATGGTCTCTGTAGGAAATGTTTAGATAATATCCTTTATATTGATGATGACCTGATGGTCTCTGTAGGTAATGTTTAGATAATATCCTTTATATTGATGATGACCTGATGGTCTCTGTAGGAAATGTTTAGATAATATCCTTTATATTGATGATGACCTGATGGTCTCTGTAGGAAATGTTTAGATAATATCCTTTATATTGATGATGACCTGATGGTCTCTGTAGGAAATGTTTAGATAATATCCTTTATATTGATGATGACCTGATGGTCTCTGTAGGAAATGTTTAGATAATATCCTTTATATTGATGATGACCGGATGGTCTCTGTAGGAAATGTTTACATAATATCCTTTATATTGATGATGACCTGATGGTCTCTGAAGGAAATGTTTAGATAATATCCTTTATATTGATGATGACCTGATGGTCTCTGTAGGAAATGTTTAGATAATATCCTTTATATTGATGATGACCTGATGGTCTCTGTAGGAAATGTTTAGATAATATCCTTTATATTGATGATGACCTGATGGTCTCTGTAGGAAATGTTTAGATAATATCCTTTATATTGATGCTGACCTGATGGTCTCTGTAGGAAATGTTTAGATAATATCCTTTATATTGATGATGACCTGATGGTCTCTGTAGGAAATGTTTAGATAATATCCTTTATATTGATGACGACCTGATGGTCTCTGTAGGTAATGTTTTGATAATATCCTTTATATTGATGATGACCTGATGGTCTCTGTAGGAAATGTTTAGATAATATCCTTTATATTGATGATGACCTGATGGTCTCTGTAGGAAATGTTTAGATAATATCCTTTATATTGATGATGACCTGATGGTTTCTGTAGGAAATGTTTAGATAATATCCTTTATATTGATGATGACCTGATGGTCTCTGTAGGAAATGTTTAGATAATATCCTTTATATTGATGATGACCTGATGGTCTCTGTAGGAAATGTTTAGATAATATCCTTTATATTGATGATGACCTGATGGTCTCTGTAGGTAATGTTTAGATAATATCCTTTATATTGATGATGACCTGATGGTCTCTGTAGGAAATGTTTAGATAATATCCTTTATATTGATGATGACCTGATGGTCTCTGTAGGAAATGTTTAGATAATATCCTTTATATTGATGATGACCTGATGGTCTCTGTAGGAAATGTTTAGATAATATCCTTTATATTGATGATGACCTGATGGTCTCTGTAGGAAATGTTTAGATAATATCCTTTATATTGATGATGACCTGATGGTCTCTGTAGGAAATGTTTAGATAATATCC
>NW_027675318.1:1680000-1835000 GCF_965601325.2 Salmo salar | reverse complement strand
TGTTAACCACAACCAACATGCTGGATCTCTGTTTAGGGGTCACTGTGTTAACCACAACCAACATGCTGGATCTCTGTTTAGTTGTCACTGTGTTAACCACAACCAACATGCTGGATCTCTGTTTAGTTGTCACTGTGTTAACCACAACCAACATGCTGGATCTCTGTTTAGTTGTCACTGTGTTAACCACAACCAACATGCTGGATCTCTGTTTAGTTGTCACTGTGTTGACCACAACCAACATGCTGGATCTCTGTTTAGGGGTCACTGTGTTAACCACAACCAACATGCTGGATCTCTGTTTAGGGGTCCTGTCTCTAAAATGAGTGTCTCTGGGGAGAGAGAGGAGGGGGGTCCTGCCTCTAAAATGAGTCTCTCTGGGGAGAGAGAGGAGGGGGGTCCTGCCTCTAAAATGAGTCTCTCTGGGGAGAGAGAGGAGGGGGGTCCTGCCTCTAAAATGAGTGTCTCTGGGGGACATGATACCAAAGCTAAGAGGTGAGCTGACTATTTTGTTTAAGAATGTATATTCTAAAACGTTTGTTAATCAGAAGGTATTTCTTATGGGTACATTCTATATAACTGTTCAAGATTTTAGATGTGTGTGTGAAAATGTGTTTTGTTGCTAAATGCTGTATATCCATTGTTTAACAGGAATGGAATGTTGGTATCCTGTATATCTGACTGTGATATGTGGTTGTCTCACCTAGATATCTTTAGATGAATGCACTTACAGATGCCATCTCTTAATTTGACCCAGTTTCTCACAGCAGGAAAACAGCAGCAAATGTGTTTGTTCGTGTGGATTGTAAATTAAGGGACATTTTTTGTAGTGGTTGATCCATTTTTTTCATCAAATCAAGTCTGACATTTTGAAGTGGAAATTACAAACGTTAGAAGCCTTTATAAAGCCTTGCAGTGGTTTAATAATTTCTTTAAACAATAAAATTACATTTCCCAACATTTCTGAAAATGGATATATAGCATTTTGGAATGAAACACTTGTTTCCCCATCTGAGATCAGAGTAGATGAGAGATGTAATGTTTGTCTCTGTTGTGTTGAAGACCAATCAAGCAGGAGAGACCAGCCTCCCCTGTACCCAGCTGTGTGTCCATGAAGAGTGACTGGTCCATGTGTACACCTATATACTTTAGAGAGGGAGACTTTTCTACTGAACAAAGGTAAGAAGAACTCATGGGTCATGGTCAGTGAGTTAAACAACACTGTCTCTAGTCATTTCTCCTCTCCCATTTTCACATTTCTTTTGGTTGTTTTCATAATCCATAGGCTAATACTTTAGTCCATTTTCATAGTCCTAAAACAGTGTGTGTGTGTGTGTGTGTGTGTGTGTGTGTGTGTGTGTGTGTGTGTGTGTGTGTGTGTGTGTGTGTGTGTGTGTGTGTGTGTGTGTGTGTACTGTAATCTCATGTTTTGTCCACAGAAACCAACAGGATAGATCAGAGTCAGAGATTCTCAGTGGTCAGTCTTCCCAGAGGCATCAAACAGACCTGGACTCTATATTCAGTGTATGTGATCCTGTTATTAACATTTGTTTTAGTTTACTTCAAGTAAAGTTGATCTGTCAATTATTCATTAATGTGTTAATGAGAAAGCATTTCTTCTCTTGCTTAACTTATTTACTTGATTTATTTCAGTTGCTTGAAGAGAAAATGACGACATTTGTGAAGAACGAGCTGAAGATGTTCAAGAGGATTCTTAGTCCAGAACTCCCAGAAGGCTATGAGAGTCAGAAGCAGGATAAGGAAGTGGTGGATGCTGAAGATGAGAAGCAGGAGAGCAGTGCCAGAGAGGGGGCTCTGAAGATCACACTGCACGTCCTGAGGAAAATGAACCAGAAGGAGCTTGCTGACACACTGGAGAAATGTAAGATCTGTCTGCCTCATGATGAATGCTGTTTTATAACATTTAAAAGCTGTGGCTAAAGTACAGCTAAAGTAGCTGTGTAACTCAATGATATTGTAGCAGCCTTAACACAACACCTAGTGACCTCATCAAGTAGCAGCAGGGATGTGTTGTGTTGATTAATTTAGAGAGAGAGAGAGAGAGACAACATTAATAATACCATCAATAATACCAATAATAATATAATCAGTCACACCAGTCTGTAATGGATTATGAAAATATTTACACAATTATACAGTCAGATAAGAGAATAAATGATTATAATTTAAAATGTTATAACAGTCCTACAATACTGTAGGCATTAAAACAGACATAATATTAATATCCTCTGTGCTATTTCTTCATTCAGATGAGCTTGCTGTGATTTGCCAACGTGAACTCAAATCTAATCTAGAGAAGAAGGTTCAATGTGTATTTGAGGGGATCGCTAAACAAGGAAACCCAACACTTCTCAATCAGATCTACACAGAGCTCTACATCACAGAGGGTGGAACAGGAGAGGTCAATAATGAACATGAGCTGAGACAGATTGAGACAACAACCAGGAAACAAGCAAGACAAGAGACTGCAGTCAAATGTAACGACATCTTCAAACCCCTAACTGGACAAGACAAACTCATCAGAACTGTGCTGACAAAGGGAGTCGCTGGCATTGGAAAAACAGTCTCTGTGCAGAAGTTCATTCTGGACTGGGCTGAAGGAAAAGCAAATCAGGATGTCCAATTTATATTTTCATTCCCTTTCCGGGAGCTGAATTTGATGAAAGGGGACAAACACACTTTGATTGAACTTCTTAATCACTTTTCAATGGAAACCAAACAATCAAGAATCTCCAACTACGGCAAGTACAAAGTTCTGTTCATCTTTGATGGTCTGGATGAGTGCCGACTGCCCCTAGACTTCCAGAAGAACAAGATCTGTTGGGACGTCACAGAGTCAACCTCAGTGGATGTTCTGCTGACAAATCTCATCAAGGGAAATCTGCTTCCCTCTGCTCTCCTCTGGATAACTACCCGACCTGCAGCAGCCAATAAGATCCCTTCAGGGTGTGTTGACCAGGTGACAGAGGTACGAGGGTTCAATGACCCACAGAAGGAGGAGTACTTCAGGAAGAGATTCAGTGATGAGGACCTGGCCAGCAGAATCATCTCACACATAAAGACATCAAGGAGCCTCCACATCATGTGCCACATTCCAGTCTTCTGTTGGATTTCTGCAACAGTCCTCGAACACATGCTGAAACATAAGAGAGAAGAGATGCCCAAGACTCTGACTGAGATGTACACACACCTTGTGGAGTTTTATACCAAACAGAAGGATGAAAAGTATCTTGGGGAAGAAGAGACAGGTCCACACTGGAATAAAGAGAGCATTCTGTCACTGGGAAAACTGGCTTTTCAACAGCTTGTGAATGGCAATCTGATTTTCTATGAAGAAGACCTGAAAGAGGCTGGCATTGATGTCAATGAAGCCTCGGTGTACTCAGGATTGTGCACACAGCTCTTTAAAGAGGAATGTGTTCTGTACCAAGACAAGGTGTACTGCTTTGTTCATCTGAGCATTCAGGAGTTTCTGGCTGCTGTATATGTGTTCCTCTCATTCATCAACAACAATGAGAATCTAATGGCCGAACCGCAATCAACGTCCAGGAACCTTTCTGTGCTGTTCAGAGACAAGTCTGAAGTTTCTTTCTACAAGAGTGCTGTGGATAAAGCCTTACACAGTGAGATGGGAAACCTGGACCTTTTCCTCCGCTTCCTTCTGGGACTCTCACTGGAGTCCAATCAGAAGCACTTACGAGATCTACTGACAAAGACAAGAAGCAGCTCAAAGACCCATGAAAAAACAGTCAAGTACATCAAGGAGAAGATCAGGGAGAATCCCTCTCCAGAGAGGTGCATCAATCTGTTCCACTGTCTGAATGAACTGAATGACCATTCTCTAGTGGAGGAGATCCAAAGCTACCTGAGCTCAGGAAGTGTCTCAAAACCCAACCTGTCACCTGCACAGTGGTCAGCTCTGGTCTTTGTGTTGCTGACTTCAGAAAAGGAGCTGGATGTGTTTGACCTGAAGAAATACTCCAGATCAGAGGAAGGTCTTCTGAGGCTGCTGCCAGTGGTCAAAGCCTCCAGAGCTGTTCTGTGAGTACATAAAATGACATATAAGAAGTATTCATCAGGAAGAAATATTCAGGTTAATGAAAAATATGCATTATAATATGTGTATAATATTATATTGAAAACATTGAATAAATGCATTGATTTTCACATTAGTATAGTATAACAATATGACCATACAATTCTAGGAGACAGAAGAAGAATCTATATGTTGTTTGGGAGAATTAACCAAATGCATCTGCCATTGTCCTTCTACACTAAATTAACAATGTGTTTGAAGTAATGATCTCTTTGTCTCCAAAGAATAGCAGTGTGGTTTTAATATGATTAGACTCTTTGCAGGCTGTCAGGCTGTGGAGTCACAGAGGAAGGCTGTGATTCTCTGGTCTCAGCTCTGAGGTCAAACCCCTCACACCTGAGAGAGCTGGACCTGAGTAACAATGACCTAAAGGATTCAGGAGTGAAGCTGCTCTCTGCTGTACTGGGGAATCCCCACTGTAAACTGGAGACTCTGAGGTCAGTATTATCAGATATGAAAGTACTTTATGCATGTAGTTCTCCCATTTGAAAAAGTCGTAATTATTCGGACATATTACTTATAGTGTATTAAAGTAGTCATAAGTTTAGCATGTTGTCCCATATTCCATGCCTGCTGTCATGTTTCTCTAAGACAGAACCCAGAAGCAGACCAGGACAAGGTGAGTAAAATGAAGGTGAGTATTTATTGGTAGTCTTGATGTGTAATTTGAGTGATCCAGGAGACGAAGCGGCAGCGGAGGTGAGTTGATGAGAGTAGATGGGTGGATTCAATGACGTCACTGAAACCACCGACGGCCAGGTAAGGGAGTTGAATGTTCCGGGAGGATGACTGTAGACAGAGTAAACGGGGAGTGAGTAACCAGTAACAAGAACAAAACAACAAGACTAGCTCAGGAAACATGAGGCTGTTCGTTGCTAACGATCCAGCAGGGAATAGATGTCAGCTCAGGGCTTATGAAGAGGTGATGATCAGGACCAGGTGTGCAGAAGGTTGATGAGATGCAGGTGTAGGGTAATCACTAGATCTCCCGCCTAACTTCGTCGCCTGGCAACCAGACAGGGTAATAATATCACTAGATCTCCCGCCTAACTTCGTTGCCTAGCAACCAGATAGGTTTCTGAACGCACCCTTAGACACCAAACAAAAAACAGTCAGCTCAGGCAGAAACAGACTCAGGAAGCGGGATTCCTGACACCTGCAGTGAGGCTTGTGATTCTACTAACAAAGATCAAACCCCCTCTGTTATTGGTAATGGTGAGAGGTTAGCATGTTTTGTTGTAGCCTCTGTTATTGGTAATGGTGAGAGGTTAGCATGTTTTGTTGTAGCCTCTGTTATTGGTAATGGTGAGAGGTTAGCATGTTTTGTTGTATCCTCTGTTATTGGTAATGGTGAGAGGTTAGCATGTTTTGTTGTAGCCTCTGTTATTGGTAATGGTGAGAGGTTAGCATGTTTTGTTGTAGCCTCTGTTATTGGTAATGGTGAGAGGTTAGCATGTTTTGTTGTAGCCTCTGTTATTGGTAATGGTGAGAGGTTAGCATGTTTTGTTGTAGCCTCTGTTATTGGTAATGGTGAGAGGTTAGCATGTTTTGTTGTAGCCTCTGTTATTGGTAATGGTGAGAGGTTAGCATGTTTTGTTGTAGCCTCTGTTATTGGTAATGGTGAGAGGTTAGCATGTTTTGTTGTAGTCTCTGTTATTGGTAATGGTGAGAGGTTAGCATGTTTTGTTGTATCCTCTGTTATTGGTAATGGTGAGAGGTTAGCATGTTTTGTTGTAGCCTCTGTTATTGGTAATGGTTAGAGGTTAGCATGTTTTGTTGTATCCTCTGTTATTGGTAATGGTGAGAGGTTAGCATGTTTTGTTGTAGCCTCTGTTATTGGTAATGGTGAGAGGTTAGCATGTTTTGTTGTAGCCTCTGTTATTGGTAATGGTGAGAGGTTAGCATGTTTTGTTGTAGCCTCTGTTATTGGTAGTGGTGAGAGGTTAGCATGTTTTGTTGTAGTCTCTGTTATTGGTAATGGTGAGAGGTTAGCATGTTTTGTTGTAGCCTCTGTTATTGGTAGTGGTGAGAGGTTAGCATGTTTTGTTGTAGCCTCTGTAATTGGTAATGGTGAGATGTTAGCTGTTTTGTTGTAGCCTCTGTTATTGGTAATGGTGAGAGGTTAGCATGTTTTGTTGTAGCCTCTGTTATTTGTAATGTGAGAGGTTAGCATGTTTTGTTGTAGCCTCTCTTATTGGTAATGGTGAGAGGTTAGTATGTTTTGTTGTAGCCTCTGTTATTGGTAATGGTGAGAGGTTAGCATGTTTTGTTGTATCCTCTGTTATTGCTAATGGTGAGAGGTTAGCATGTTTTGTTGTAGCCTCTGTTATTGGTAATGGTGAGAGGTTAGCATGTTTTGTTGTAGCCTCTGCTATTGGTAATGGTGAGAGGTTAGCATGTTTTGTTGTAGCCTCTGCTATTGGTAATGGTGAGAGGTTAGCATGTTTTGTTGTAGCCTCTGTTATTGGTAATGGTGAGAGGTTAGCATGTTTTGTTGTAGTCTCTGTTATTGGTAATGGTGAGAGGTTAGCATGTTTTGTTGTATCCTCTGTTATTGGTAATGGTGAGAGGTTAGCATGTTTTGTTGTAGCCTCTGTTATTGGTAATGGTGAGAGGTTAGCATGTTTTGTTTTAGCCTCTTAACTTTCTCACTCATTCAGATTCATGATTTATTCATGATTTTTCTTAATCATGGCATCATCAGAATTTAATTTTTAATCGTCAATCACATACAGTTGAAGTCGGAAGTGTACATACACTTAGGTTGGAGTCATTAAAACGTGTTTTTGAACCTCTCCACAAATTTCTTGTTAACAAACTATATAGTTTTGGAAAGTTGGTTAGGACATCTACTTTGTGCATGACACAAGTAATTTTTGAAACAATTGATTACAGACAGATTATTTCACTTATAATTCACTGTATCACAATTCCAGTGGGTCAGAAGTTTACATAGACTAAGTTGACTGTGCCTTTAAACAGCTTGGAAAATTCCAGAAAATTATGTCATGGCTTTAGAAGCATCTGATAGACTAATTGACATAATTTGGATGTATTTCAAGGCCTACCTTCAAACTCAGTGCCTCTTTGCTTGACATCATGGGAAAATGAAAACGAATCAGCCAAAATCTCAGAAAAAAAAATTGTAGACCTCCACAAGTCTGCTTCATCCTTGGGAGCAATTTCCAAACGCCTGAAGGTAATACGTTCAATCAATAGTATGCAAGTCTAAACACCATGGGACCACACAGCCATCATACCATCCCAACTGTGAAGCACGGCGGTGGCAGCATCATGTTGTGGGGGTGCTTTGCTGCAGGAGGGACTGGTGCACTTCACAAAATAGATGGCATCATGAGGGAGGAAAATTGTGGAAATATTGAAGCAACATCTCGAGACATCAGTCAGGAAGTTAAAGCTTGGTCACAAATGGGTCTTCCAAATGGACAATGACCCCAAGCATACTTCCAAAGTTGTGGCAAAATGAATTAAGGACAACAAAGTCAAGGTATTGGAGTGGCCATCACAAAACCTTGACCTCAATCCTATAGAAAATTTGTGGGCAGAACTGAAAAAGCGTGTGCGAGCAAGAGGCCTACAAACCTGACTCAGTTACACCAGCTCTGTCAGGAGGAATGGGCCAAAATTCACCCAACTTATTGTGGGAAGCTTGTGGAAGGCTACCCGAAACGTTTAACCCAAGTTAAACCATTTAAAGGCAATGCTACCAAATACTAATTGAGTGTATGTAAACTTCTGACCCACTGGGAATGTGATGAAAGAAATAAAAGCTGAAATTAATCATTTTCTCTACTATTATTCTGACATTTCACATTCTTAAAAGAAAGTGGTGATCCTAACTGACCTAAGACAGGGGACTTTTACTAGGATTAAATGTCAGGAATTGTAAAAATTGAGTTTAAATGCATTTGGCTAAGGTATATGTAAACTTCTGACTTCAACTGTATGTATTAAAATATCCTCAAATAAAAGGTGACATTATATACTATCACCTCATATGAAACATTTGATGTGAAATCCAAAATGTTGGAGTTTAGAGCCACATTTAAAATGTTATCTTCACTGTCAAAATTGATATGTGTGGACTATATACTCAATACAATCTAAATCTGATACCTCACTGTCTGTCTTTTGACTGATACTGCTTTTAAACTGGTCTGGTCAGTCTACTCAAATATTTGTATTATACATGTTTCTATCTGCAGGCAAAACTTTGATAATTTGTCATTTTTAATGATGATACATTCATTTACGAATAGATATGAAAGGTTTCAGGACACTGATATCTGAATATGTTGAAAAATGATACTGCCACTATTTTCACCACCAAAGCATAGCAGTGTGATTTTAATATGATTTGACTCTTTGCAGGCTGTCAGGCTGTGGAGTCACAGAGGAAGGCTGTGATTCTCTGGTCTCAGCTCTGAGGTCAAACCCCTCACACCTGAGAGAGCTAGACCTGAGTAACAATGACCTGAAGGATTCAGGAGTGAAGCTGCTCTCTGCTGGACTGGGGAATCCCCACTGTAAACTGGAGACTCTGAGGTCAGTATTCCTGTAGTTGGTCAACAAGTGATAACTGTTCACCAGATCCACATGTGTTTACCAGACACACATAGTCCACACCATATGTGTTTGGACAGTGAAGCTTACAGTTTTACATTTGGTGCTATGCTCCAGCATTTTGGATTTGAGATAGAATGTTGGATATTAGGTGACAGTACAGAACGTCACCTTTTGTTTAAAGGTGTTCATACATATACAGTCGTGGCCACAAGTTTTGAGAATGACACAAATATTAATTTTCACAAAGTCTGCTGCTTCAGTGTCTTTAGATATTTTTGTCAGATGTTACTATGGAATACTGAAGTATAATTACAAGCATTTCATAAGTGTCAAAGGCTTTTATTGACAATCATATGAAGTTGAAGCAATGAGTCAATATTTGCAGTGCTGACCATTCTTTTCCAAGACCTCTGCAATCTGCCCTGGCATGCTGTCAATTAACCTCTGGGCCACATCCTGACTGATGGCAGCCCATTCTTGCATAATCAATGCTTGGAGTTTGTCGGAATTTGTGGGTTTTTGTTTGTCCACCTGCCTCTTGAGGATTGACCACAAGTTCTCAATGGGATTAAGGTCTGGGGAGTTTCCTGGCCATGGACCCAAAATATCAATGTTTTGTTCCCAGAGCCACTTAGTTATCACTTTTGCCTTATGGCAAAGTGCTCCATCATGCTGGAAAAGGCATTGTTCGTCACCAAACTGTTCCTGACTGGTTGGGAGAAGTTGCTCTCGGAGGATGTGTTGGTACCATTCTTTATTCATGCTGTGTTCTTTGGCAAAATTGTGAGTGAGCCCACTCCCTTGGCTGAGAAGCAACCCCACACATGAATGGTCTCAGGATGCTTTACTGTTGGCATGACACAGGACTGATGGTAGCTCTCACCTTGCCTTCTCCAGACAAGCTTTTTTCCGGATGCCTCACAAACAATCAGAAAGGGGATTCATCAGAAAAAATGACTTACCCCAGTCCTCAGCAATCCAATCCCTGTACCTTTTGCAGAATATCAGTCTGTCCCTGATGTTTTTCCTGGAGAGAAGTTGCTTCTTTGCTGCCCTTCTTGACACCAGGCCATCCTCCGAAAGTCTTCGCCTCACTGTGCGTGCAGATGCACTCACACCTGCCTGCTGCCATTCTTGAGCAAGCTCTGTACTGGTGGTGCCCCGATCCCGCAGCTGAATCAACTTTAGGAGACGGTCCTGGCGTTTGCTGGACTTTCTTGGGCGCCCTGAAGCCTTCTTCACAACAATTGAACCGCTCTCCTTGAAGTTCTTGATGATCCGATAAATGGTTGATTTAGGTGCAATCTTACTGGCAGCAATATCCTTGCCTGTGAAGCCCTTTGTGTGCAAAGCAATGATGATGACACGTGTTTCCTTGCAGGTAACCATGTTGACAGAGGAAGAACAATGATTCCAAGCACCACCCTCCTTTTGAAGCTTCCAGTCTGTTATGCAAACACAATCAGCATGACAGAGTGATCTCCAGCCTTGTCCTCGTCAACACTCACACCTGTGTTACCGAGAGAATCACTGACATGATGTCAGCTGGTCCTTTTGTGGCAGGGCTGAAATGCAGTGGAAATGTTTTTTGGGGATTCAGTTCATTTGCATGGCAAAGAGGGACTTGGCAATTATTTGCAATTTATCTGATCACTCTTCATAACATTCTGGAGTATATGCAAATTGCCATCATACAAACTGAGGCAGCAGACTTTGTGAAAATTAATATTTGTGTCATTCTCAAAACTTTTGGCCAAGACTGTATTTTTTACCGTTTAGATATGAAAGCACTTTATGCATCTAAACTCAACAAAAAAAGAAACATCCCTTTTTCAGGACCCTGTCTTTCAAAGATAATTCGTAAAAATCCAAATAACTTCACAGATCTTCATTGTAAAGGGTTTAAGCACTGTTTCCCCATGCTTGTTCAATGAACCATAAACAATTAATGAACATGCACCTGTGGAACGGTCGTTAAGACACTAACAGCTTACAGATGGTAGGCAATGAAGGTCACAGTTATGAAATCTTAGGACACGAAAGAGGCCTTTCTACTGACTCTGAAAAACACCAAAAGAAAGATGCCCAGGGTCCCTGCTCATCTGCGTGAACGTGCCTTAGGCATGCTGCAAGGAGGCACAAGGACTGCAGATGTGGCCAGGGCAATAAATTGCAATGTTCGTACTATGAGACGCCTTAGACAGCGCTACAGGGAGACAGGACGGACAGCTGATCGTCCTCACAGTGGCAGGGTCACGTGTAACAACACCTGCGCAGGATCGGTACATCCGAACATCACACCTGCGGGACAGGTACAGGATGGCAACAACTGCCCGAGTTACACCAGGAATGCACAATCCCTCCATCAGTCCTCAGACTGTCCGCAACAGGCTGAGATAGACTGGACTGAGGGCTTGTAGACCTGTTGTAAGGCAGGTCCTCACCAGACATCACCGGCAACAACGTCACCTATGGGCACAAACCCACCATCGCTGGACCAGACAGGACTGGCAAAAAGTGCTCTTCACTGACGAGTCGAGGTTTTGGCTCACCAGGGGTGATGGTCGGATTCGCGTTTATCGTCGAAGGAATGAGCGTTACACCGAGGCCTGTACTCTGGAGCGGGATCGATTTGGAGGTGGAGGGTCCGTCATGGTCTGGGGCAGTGTGTTACAGCATCACCGGACTGAGCTTGTTGTCATTGCAGGCAATCTCAACGATGTGCGTTACAGGGAAGACATCCTCCTCTCTCATGTGGTACCCTTCCTGCAGGCTCATCCTGACATGACCCTGCAGCATGACAATGCCACCAGCCATACAGCTTGTTCTGTGCGTGATTTCCTGCAAGACAGGAATGTCAGTGTTCTGCCATGGCCAGCGAAGAGCCCGGATCTCAATCCCATTGAGCACATCTGGGACCTGTTGGATCGGAGGGTGAGGGCTAAGGCCATTCCCCCCCAAAATGTCCAGGAACTTGCAGGTGCCTTGGTGGAAGAGTGGGGTAACATCTCACATCAAGAACTGACAAATCTGGTGCAGTCCATGAGGAGGAGATGCACTGCAGTACTTAATGCAGCTGGTGGCCACACCAGATACTGACTGTTACTTTTGATTTTGACCCCCCTTTGTTCAGGGACACATTATTCCATTTCTGTGAGTCACATGTCTGTGGAACTTGTTCAGTTTATGTCATAGTTGTTGAATGTTGTTATGTTCATACAAATATTTACACATGTTAAGTTTGATGAAAATAAACGCAAATGACAGTGAGAGGACGTTTCTTTTTTTGCTGAGTTTAGTTCTCCTATTTGAAGAAGTCTTAATTATTTGGACAAATTAATTTAGTCAAAAGTTTAGTGTTGGGTCCAATATTCCATACCTGCAGTGATTACATCAAGCGTGTGATTCTACTAACTTGTTGAATTCATTTCCAGTTTGTCTTGGTTGTGTTTAGGATTATATTTTTCCTAATAGAAACTGAATGGTGAATAATGTCCTGTCATTTTGGAGTCACTTCACTTGTATTGTCAGTAAGAATAGAAGATGTTTCTGAACACTTCTACATTCATGTGGATGCTACCATGATTATGAATAATCAGGAATTAGTCGTGAATAATGAGGAATGAGAAATTTACAGAGGTACAAAGATCATACCCCCTCTGTCATTGGTAATGGTGAGATGTTAGCATGTTTTGTTGTAGCCTCTGTTATTGGTAATGGTGAGAGGTTAGCATGTTTTGTTGTAGCCTCTGTTATTGGTAATGGTGAGAGGTTAGCATGTTCTGTTGTATCCTCTGTTATTGGTAATGGTGAGAGGTTAGCATGTTTTGTTGTAGCCTCTGTTATTGGTAATGGTGAGAGGTTAGCATGTTTTGTTGTAGCCTCTGTATTGGTAATGGTGAGAGGTTAGCATGTTTTGTTGAAGCCTCTGTTATTGGTAATGGTGAGAGGTTAGCATGTTTTGTTGTAGCCTCTGTTATTGGTAATGGTGAGAGGTTAGCATGTTTTGTTGTAGCCTCTGTTATTGGTAATGGTGAGAGGTTAGCATGTTTTGTTGTATCCTCTGTAACTCTCTCACTCATTATTATTCATGATCTTTCTCGATCATGGCAGTCACAGGCTTGATGTAGTCATTGCAGTCAAAGAATATGGGACCAAATACTAATCATTTGACTAATTTAATACACTATGAGTTAATTGGTCAGAAAACATATGACTTCTTTAAATAGGGGGACTAGATACATAAAGTGCTTTCATTTTTCTAAATGGTGAAACAGATATGTATGAAAATATCCTCAAATAAAAGGTGACATTATATACTGTCACCTCATATGAAACATTTGATCTGAAATCCAAAATGTTGGAGTTTAGAGCCTCATTTAAAATGTTATCTTCACTGTCAAAATAGATATGGTGTGGACTGTATACTCAATACAATCTAAATCTGATACCTCACTGTCTGTCTTTTGACTGATACTGCTTTTAAACTGGTCTGGTCAGTCTACTCAAATATTTGTACTATACATGTTTCTATCTGCAGGCAATACTTTGATCATTTGTCATTTTTAATGATACATTCATTTACGAATAGATATGGAAGGTTTCATATGTTGAAAAATTATACTGCTACTATTTTCACCACCAAAGAATAGCAGTGTGATTTTAATATGATTTGACTCTTTGCAGGCTGTCAGGCTGTAAACTCAGAAAGACATCCTGTAAAGTGTTGGCCTCAGTTCTCAGTTCAAACCCCTCACACCTGAGAGAGCTGGACCTGAGTAACAATGACCTGAAGGATTCAGGAGTGAAGCTGCTCTCTGCTGGACTGGGGAATCCCCACTGTAAACTGGAGACTCTGAGGTCAGTATTATCAGATATGAAAGTACTTTATGCATGTAGTTCTCCCATTTGAAAAAGTCGTAATTATTCGGACATATTACTTATAGTGTATTAAAGTAGTCATAAGTTTAGCATGTTGTCCCATATTCCATGCCCGCTGTCACGTTTCTCTAAGACAGAACCCAGAAGCAGACCAGGACAAGGTGAGTAAAATGAAGGTGAGTATTTATTGGTAGTCTTGATGTGTAATTTGAGTGATCCAGGAGACGAAGCGGAGGTGAGTTGATGAGAGTAGATGGGTGGATTCAATGACGTCACTGTATCCACCGACGGCCAGGCAAGGGAGTTGAATGTTCCGGGAGGATGACTGTAGACAGAGTAAACGGGGAGTGAGTAACCAGTAACAAGAACAAAACAACAAGACTAGCTCAGGAAACATGAGGCTGTTCGTTGCTAACGATCCAGCAGGGAATGGATGTCAGCTCAGGGCTTATGAAGAGGTGATGATCAGGACCAGGTGTGCAGAAGGTTGATGAGATGCAGGTGTAGGGTAATCACTAGATCTCCCGCCTAACTTCGTCGCCTGGCAACCAGATAGGGTAATAATATCACTAGATCTCCCGCCTAACTTCATTGCCTAGCAACCAGATAGGTTTCTGAACGCACCCTTAGACTCCAAACAGAAAACAGTCAGCTCAGGCAGAAACAGACTCAGGAAGCGGGATTCCTGACACCTGCAGTGAGGCTTGTGATTCTACTAACAAAGATCAAACCCCCTCTGTTATTGGTAATGGTGAGAGGTTAGCATGTTTTGTTGTAGCCTCTGTTATTGGTAATGGTGAGAGGTTAGCATGTTTTGTTGTAGCCTCTGTTATTGGTAATGGTGAGAGGTTAGCATGTTTTGTTGTAGCCTCTGTTATTGGTAATTGTGAGAGGTTAGCATGTTTTGTTGTAGCCTCTGTTATTGGTAATGGTGAGAGGTTAGTATGTTTTGTTGTATCCTCTGTTATTGGTAATGGTGAGAGGTTAGCATGTTTTGTTGTAGCCTCCTTTATTGGTAATGGTGAGAGGTTAGCATGTTTTGTTGTATTCTCTGTTATTGGTAATGGTGAGAGGTTAGCATGTTTTGTTGTAGCCGTTGTTATTGGTAATGGTGAGAGGTTAGCATGTTTTGTTGTAGCCTCTGTTATTGGTAATGGTCAGAGGTTAGCATGTTTTGTTGTAGCCTCTGTTATTGGTAATGGTGAGAGGTTAGCATGTTTTGTTGTAGCCTCTGTTATTGGTAATGGTGAGAGGTTAGCATGTTTTGTTGTAGCCTCTGTTATTGGTAATGGTGAGAGGTTAGCATGTTTTGTTGTAGCCTCTGTTATTGGTAATGGTGAGAGGTTAGCATGTTTTGTTGTAGTCTCTGTTATTGGTAATGGTGAGAGGTTAGCATGTTTTGTTGTAGCCTCTGCTATTTGTAATGGTGAGAGGTTAGCATGTTTTGTTGTAGCCTCTGCAATTGGTAATGGTGAGAGGTTAGCATGTTTTGTTGTAGCCTCTGTTATTGGTAATGGTGAGAGGTTAGCATGTTTTGTTGTAGCCTCTGTTATTGGTAATGGTGAGAGGTTAGCATGTTTTGTTGTATCCTCTGTTATTGGTAATGGTGAGAGGTTAGCATGTTTTGTTGTATCCTCTGTTATTGGTAATGGTGAGAGGTTAGCATGTTTTGTTGTATCCTCTGTTATTGGTAATGGTGAGAGGTTAGCATGTTTTGTTGTAGCCTCTGTTATTGGTAATGGTGAGAGGTTAGCATGTTTTGTTGTAGCCTCTGTTATTGGTAATGGTGAGAGGTTAGCATGTTTTGTTGAAGCCTCTGTTATTGGTAATGGTGAGAGGTTAGCATGTTTTGTTGTAGCCTCTGTTATTGGTAATGGTGAGAGGTTAGCATGTTTTGTTGTAGCCTCTGTTATTGGTAATGGTGAGAGGTTAGCATGTTTTGTTGTAGCCTCTGTTATTGGTAATGGTGAGAGGTTAGCATGTTTTGTTGTAGCCTCTGTTATTGGTAATGGTGAGAGGTTAGCATGTTTTGTTGTAGCCTCTGTAACTTTCTCACTCATTCTGATTCATGATTTATTCATGATTTTTCTTAATCATGGCATCATCAGAATTTAATTTTTAATCGTCAATCACATACAGTTGAAGTCGGAAGTTAACATACACTTAGGTTGGAGTCATTAAAACGTGTTTTTGAACCTCTCCACAAATTTCTTGTTAACAAACTATATAGTTTTGGCAAGTCGGTTAGGACATCTACTTTGTGCATGACACAAGTAATTTTTGAAACAATTGTTTACAGACAGATTATTTCACTTATAATTCACTGTATCACAATTCCAGTGGGTCAGAAGTTTACATACACTAAGTTGACTGTGCCTTTAAACAGCATGGAAAATTCCAGAAAATCATGTTATGGCTTTAGAAGCATCTGGTAGGCTAATTGACATCATTTGGATGTATTTCAAGGCCTACCTTCAAACTCAGTGCCTCTTTGCTTGACATCATGGGAAAATGAAAAGAAATCAGCCAAGATCTCAGAAAAAAAATTGTAGACCTCCACAAGTATGGTTCATCCTTGGGAACAATTTCCAAACGCCTGAATGTAACGCGTTCATCTGTTCAAACAATAGTACGCAAGTCTAAACACCATGGGACCACACAGCCGCCATTCCGCTCAGGAAGGAGACGCGTTCTGTCTCCTAGAGATGAACTTACTTTGGTGCAAATCAATCCCAGAACAACAGCAAAGGACCTTGTGAAGATGTTGGAGGAAACAGGTACAAAAGTATCTATATCCACAGTAAAACGAGTCCTATATCGACATAATCTGAAAGGCCGCTCTGCAAGGACGAAGCCACTGCTCCAAAACCACCATAAAAAAAGCCAGACTACAGTTTGCAACTGCACATGGGGACAAAGATCATACTTTTTGAAGAAATGTCCTCTGGTCAGATGAAACAATACAAGAACTGTTTGGCCATAATGACCATCGTTATGTTTGGAGGAAAAAGGGGGAGGCTTGCAAGCCGAAGAACACCATCCCAACCGTGAAGCCCGGGGGTGGCAGCATCATGTTGTGGGGGTGTTTTGCTGCAGGAGGGACTGGTGCACTTCACAAAATAGATGGCATCATGACGGCGGAAAATTACGTGGATATATTGAAGCAACATCTCAAGACATCAGTCAGGAAGTTAAAGCTTGGTCACAAATGGGTCTTCCAAATGGAAAATGACCCCAAGCATACTTCCAAAGTTGTGGCAAAATGGATTAAGGACAACAAAGTCAAGGTATTGGAGTGGCCATCACAAAACCTTGACCTCAATCCTATAGAAAATGTGTGGGCAGAACTGAAAAAGCGTGTGCGAGCAAGAGGCCTACAAACCTGACTCAGTTACACCAGCTCTTTCAGGAGGAATGGGCCAAAATTCACCCAACTTATTGTGGGAAGCTTGTGGAAGGCTACCCGAAACGTTTAACCCAAGTTAAACCATTTAAAGGCAATGCTACCAAATACTAATTGAGTGTATGTAAACTTCTGACCCACTGGGAATGTGATGAAAGAAATAAAAGCTGAAATTAATCATTTTCTCTACTATTATTCTGACATTTCACATTCTTAAAATAAAGTGGTGATCCTAACTGACCTAAGACAGGGGATTTTTACTAGGATTAAATGTCAGGAATTGTAAAAATTGAGTTTAAATGCATTTGGCTAAGGTATATGTAAACTTCTGACTTCAACTGTATGTATTAAAATACCCTCAAATAAAAGGTGACATTATATACTGTAACCTCATATGAAACATTTGATCTGAAATCCAAAATGTTGGAGTATAGAGCCACATTTAAAATGTTAGCTTCACTGTCAAAATAGATATGGTGTGGACTGTATACTCAATACAATCTAAATCTGATACCTCACTGTCTGTCTTTTGACTGATACTGCTTTTAAACTGGTCTGGTCAGTCTACTCAAATATTTGTACTATACATGTTTCTATCTGCAGGCAATACTTTGATCATTTGTCATTTTTAATGATGATACATTAATTTACGAATAGATATGGAAGGTTTCAGGACACTGATATCTGAATATGTTGAAAAATGATACTGCCACTATTTTCACCACCAAAGCATAGCAGTGTGATTTTAATATGATTTGACTCTTTGCAGGCTGTCAGGCTGTGGAGTCACAGAGGAAGGCTGTGATTCTCTGGTCTCAGCTCTGAGGTCAAACCCCTCACACCTGAGAGAGCTAGACCTGAGTAACAATGACCTGAAGGATTCAGGAGTGAAGCTGCTCTCTGCTGGACTGGGGAAACCCCACTGTAAACTGGAGACTCTGAGGTCAGTATTCCTGTAGTTGGTCAACAAGTGATAACTGTTCACCAGATCCACATGTGTTTACCAGACACACATAGTCCACACCATATGTGTTTGGACAGTGAAGCTTACAGTTTTACATTTGGTGCTATGCTCCAGCATTTTGGATTTGAGATAGAATGTTGGATATTAGGTGACAGTACAGAACGTCACCTTTTGTTTAAAGGTGTTCATACATATACAGTCGTGGCCACAAGTTTTGAGAATGACACAAATATTAATTTTCACAAAGTCTGCTGCTTCAGTGTCTTTAGATATTTTTGTCAGATGTTACTATGGAATACTGAAGTATAATTACAAGCATTTCATAAGTGTCAAAGGCTTTTATTGACAATCATATGAAGTTGAAGCAATGAGTCAATATTTGCAGTGCTGACCATTCTTTTCCAAGACCTCTGCAATCTGCCCTGGCATGCTGTCAATTAACCTCTGGGCCACATCCTGACTGATGGCAGCCCATTCTTGCATAATCAATGCTTGGAGTTTGTCGGAATTTGTGGGTTTTTGTTTGTCCACCTGCCTCTTGAGGATTGACCACAAGTTCTCAATGGGATTAAGGTCTGGGGAGTTTCCTGGCCATGGACCCAAAATATCAATGTTTTGTTCCCAGAGCCACTTAGTTATCACTTTTGCCTTATGGCAAAGTGCTCCATCATGCTGGAAAAGGCATTGTTCGTCACCAAACTGTTCCTGACTGGTTGGGAGAAGTTGCTCTCGGAGGATGTGTTGGTACCATTCTTTATTCATGCTGTGTTCTTTGGCAAAATTGTGAGTGAGCCCACTCCCTTGGCTGAGAAGCAACCCCACACATGAATGGTCTCAGGATGCTTTACTGTTGGCATGACACAGGACTGATGGTAGCTCTCACCTTGCCTTCTCCAGACAAGCTTTTTTCCGGATGCCTCAAACAATCAGAAAGGGGATTCATCAGAAAAAATGACTTACCCCAGTCCTCAGCAATCCAATCCCTGTACCTTTTGCAGAATATCAGTCTGTCCCTGATGTTTTTCCTGGAGAGAAGTTGCTTCTTTGCTGCCCTTCTTGACACCAGGCCATCCTCCGAAAGTCTTCGCCTCACTGTGCGTGCAGATGCACTCACACCTGCCTGCTGCCATTCTTGAGCAAGCTCTGTACTGGTGGTGCCCCGATCCCGCAGCTGAATCAACTTTAGGAGACGGTCCTGGCGTTTGCTGGACTTTCTTGGGCGCCCTGAAGCCTTCTTCACAACAATTGAACCGCTCTCCTTGAAGTTCTTGATGATCCGATAAATGGTTGATTTAGGTGCAATCTTACTGGCAGCAATATCCTTGCCTGTGAAGCCCTTTGTGTGCAAAGCAATGATGATGACACGTGTTTCCTTGCAGGTAACCATGTTGACAGAGGAAGAACAATGATTCCAAGCACCACCCTCCTTTTGAAGCTTCCAGTCTGTTATGCAAACACAATCAGCATGACAGAGTGATCTCCAGCCTTGTCCTCGTCAACACTCACACCTGTGTTACCGAGAGAATCACTGACATGATGTCAGCTGGTCCTTTTGTGGCAGGGCTGAAATGCAGTGGAAATGTTTTTTGGGGATTCAGTTCATTTGCATGGCAAAGAGGGACTTGGCAATTATTTGCAATTTATCTGATCACTCTTCATAACATTCTGGAGTATATGCAAATTGCCATCATACAAACTGAGGCAGCAGACTTTGTGAAAATTAATATTTGTGTCATTCTCAAAACTTTTGGCCAAGACTGTATTTTTTACCGTTTAGATATGAAAGCACTTTATGCATCTAAACTCAACAAAAAAAGAAACATCCCTTTTTCAGGACCCTGTCTTTCAAAGATAATTCGTAAAAATCCAAATAACTTCACAGATCTTCATTGTAAAGGGTTTAAGCACTGTTTCCCCATGCTTGTTCAATGAACCATAAACAATTAATGAACATGCACCTGTGGAACGGTCGTTAAGACACTAACAGCTTACAGATGGTAGGCAATGAAGGTCACAGTTATGAAATCTTAGGACACGAAAGAGGCCTTTCTACTGACTCTGAAAAACACCAAAAGAAAGATGCCCAGGGTCCCTGCTCATCTGCGTGAACGTGCCTTAGGCATGCTGCAAGGAGGCACAAGGACTGCAGATGTGGCCAGGGCAATAAATTGCAATGTTCGTACTATGAGACGCCTTAGACAGCGCTACAGGGAGACAGGACGGACAGCTGATCGTCCTCACAGTGGCAGGGTCACGTGTAACAACACCTGCGCAGGATCGGTACATCCGAACATCACACCTGCGGGACAGGTACAGGATGGCAACAACTGCCCGAGTTACACCAGGAATGCACAATCCCTCCATCAGTCCTCAGACTGTCCGCAACAGGCTGAGATAGACTGGACTGAGGGCTTGTAGACCTGTTGTAAGGCAGGTCCTCACCAGACATCACCGGCAACAACGTCACCTATGGGCACAAACCCACCATCGCTGGACCAGACAGGACTGGCAAAAAGTGCTCTTCACTGACGAGTCGAGGTTTTGGCTCACCAGGGGTGATGGTCGGATTCGCGTTTATCGTCGAAGGAATGAGCGTTACACCGAGGCCTGTACTCTGGAGCGGGATCGATTTGGAGGTGGAGGGTCCGTCATGGTCTGGGGCAGTGTGTTACAGCATCACCGGACTGAGCTTGTTGTCATTGCAGGCAATCTCAACGATGTGCGTTACAGGGAAGACATCCTCCTCTCTCATGTGGTACCCTTCCTGCAGGCTCATCCTGACATGACCCTGCAGCATGACAATGCCACCAGCCATACAGCTTGTTCTGTGCGTGATTTCCTGCAAGACAGGAATGTCAGTGTTCTGCCATGGCCAGCGAAGAGCCCGGATCTCAATCCCATTGAGCACATCTGGGACCTGTTGGATCGGAGGGTGAGGGCTAAGGCCATTCCCCCCCAAAATGTCCAGGAACTTGCAGGTGCCTTGGTGGAAGAGTGGGGTAACATCTCACATCAAGAACTGGCAAATCTGGTGCAGTCCATGAGGAGGAGATGCACTGCAGTACTTAATGCAGCTGGTGGCCACACCAGATACTGACTGTTACTTTTGATTTTGACCCCCCTTTGTTCAGGGACACATTATTCCATTTCTGTGAGTCACATGTCTGTGGAACTTGTTCAGTTTATGTCATAGTTGTTGAATGTTGTTATGTTCATACAAATATTTACACATGTTAAGTTTGATGAAAATAAACGCAAATGACAGTGAGAGGACGTTTCTTTTTTTGCTGAGTTTAGTTCTCCTATTTGAAGAAGTCTTAATTATTTGGACAAATTAATTTAGTCAAAAGTTTAGTGTTGGGTCCAATATTCCATACCTGCAGTGATTACATCAAGCGTGTGATTCTACTAACTTGTTGAATTCATTTCCAGTTTGTCTTGGTTGTGTTTAGGATTATATTTTTCCTAATAGAAACTGAATGGTGAATAATGTCCTGTCATTTTGGAGTCACTTCACTTGTATTGTCAGTAAGAATAGAAGATGTTTCTGAACACTTCTACATTCATGTGGATGCTACCATGATTATGAATAATCAGGAATTAGTCGTGAATAATGAGGAATGAGAAATTTACAGAGGTACAAAGATCATACCCCCTCTGTCATTGGTAATGGTGAGATGTTAGCATGTTTTGTTGTAGCCTCTGTTATTGGTAATGGTGAGAGGTTAGCATGTTTTGTTGTAGCCTCTGTTATTGGTAATGGTGAGAGGTTAGCATGTTCTGTTGTATCCTCTGTTATTGGTAATGGTGAGAGGTTAGCATGTTTTGTTGTAGCCTCTGTTATTGGTAATGGTGAGAGGTTAGCATGTTTTGTTGTAGCCTCTGTATTGGTAATGGTGAGAGGTTAGCATGTTTTGTTGAAGCCTCTGTTATTGGTAATGGTGAGAGGTTAGCATGTTTTGTTGTAGCCTCTGTTATTGGTAATGGTGAGAGGTTAGCATGTTTTGTTGTAGCCTCTGTTATTGGTAATGGTGAGAGGTTAGCATGTTTTGTTGTATCCTCTGTAACTCTCTCACTCATTATTATTCATGATCTTTCTCGATCATGGCAGTCACAGGCTTGATGTAGTCATTGCAGTCAAAGAATATGGGACCAAATACTAATCATTTGACTAATTTAATACACTATGAGTTAATTGGTCAGAAAACATATGACTTCTTTAAATAGGGGGACTAGATACATAAAGTGCTTTCATTTTTCTAAATGGTGAAACAGATATGTATGAAAATATCCTCAAATAAAAGGTGACATTATATACTGTCACCTCATATGAAACATTTGATCTGAAATCCAAAATGTTGGAGTTTAGAGCCTCATTTAAAATGTTATCTTCACTGTCAAAATAGATATGGTGTGGACTGTATACTCAATACAATCTAAATCTGATACCTCACTGTCTGTCTTTTGACTGATACTGCTTTTAAACTGGTCTGGTCAGTCTACTCAAATATTTGTACTATACATGTTTCTATCTGCAGGCAATACTTTGATCATTTGTCATTTTTAATGATACATTCATTTACGAATAGATATGGAAGGTTTCATATGTTGAAAAATTATACTGCTACTATTTTCACCACCAAAGAATAGCAGTGTGATTTTAATATGATTTGACTCTTTGCAGGCTGTCAGGCTGTAAACTCAGAAAGACATCCTGTAAAGTGTTGGCCTCAGTTCTCAGTTCAAACCCCTCACACCTGAGAGAGCTGGACCTGAGTAACAATGACCTGAAGGATTCAGGAGTGAAGCTGCTCTCTGCTGGACTGGGGAATCCCCACTGTAAACTGGAGACTCTGAGGTCAGTATTATCAGATATGAAAGTACTTTATGCATGTAGTTCTCCCATTTGAAAAAGTCACCAGGTGTGCAGAAGGTTGATGAGATGCAGGTGTAGGGTAATCACTAGATCTCCCGCCTAACTTCGTCGCCTGGCAACCAGATAGGGTAATAATATCACTAGATCTCCCGCCTAACTTCGTTGCCTAGCAACCAGATAGGGTAATAATATCACTAGATCTCCCGCCTAACTTCGTCGCCTGGCAACCAGATAGGTTTCTGAACGCACCCTTAGACTCCAAACAGAAAACAGTCAGCTCAGGCAGAAACAGACTCAGGAAGCGGGATTCCTGACACCTGCAGTGAGGCTTGTGATTCTACTAACTTGTTGAATTCATTTGCAGTTGGTCTTGGTTGTGTTTTGGATGATGTTTTTCCTAATAGATACTGAATAGTAAATAATGTCTCTTGTCATTTTGGCGTCAATTCACTTTTATTGTCAGTGACTTCTACATTCATGTGGATGCTACCATGATTATGAATAACCATGAATGAATCGTGAATGATGATAAATGAGAAACGGAGGCACAAAGATCAAACCCCCTCTGTTATTGGTAATGGTGAGAGGTTAGCATGTTTTGTTGTAGCCTCTGTTATTGGTAATGGTGAGAGGTTAGCATGTTTTGTTGTAGCCTCTGTTATTGGTAATTGTGAGAGGTTAGCATGTTTTGTTGTAGCCTCTGTTATTGGTAATGGTGAGAGGTTAGTATGTTTTGTTGTATCCTCTGTTATTGGTAATGGTGAGAGGTTAGCATGTTTTGTTGTAGCCTCCTTTATTGGTAATGGTGAGAGGTTAGCATGTTTTGTTGTATTCTCTGTTATTGGTAATGGTGAGAGGTTAGCATGTTTTGTTGTAGCTGTTGTTATTGGTAATGGTGAGAGGTGAGCATGTTTTGTTGTATCCTCTGTTATTGGTAATGGTGAGAGGTTAGCGTGTTTTGTTGTAGCCTCTGTTACTGGTAATGGTGAGAGGTTAGCATGTTTTGCTGTAGCCTCTGTTATTGGTAATGGTGAGAGGTTAGTATGTTTTGTTGTATCCTCTGTTATTGGTAATGGTGAGAGGTTAGCATGTTTTGTTGTAGCCTCTGTTATTGGTAATGGTGAGAGGTTAGCATGTTTTGTTGTAGCCTCTGTTATTGGTAATGGTGAGAGGTTAGCATGTTTTGTTGTAGCCTCTGTTATTGGTAATGGTCAGAGGTTAGCATGTTTTGTTGTAGCCTCTGTTATTGGTAATGGTGAGAGGTTATCATGTTTTGTTGTAGCCTCTGTTATTGGTAATGGTCAGAGGTTAGCATGTTTTGTTGTAGCCTCTGTTATTGGTAATGGTGAGAGGTTATCATGTTTTGTTGTAGCCTCTGTTATTGGTAATGGTGAGAGGTTAGCATGTTTTGTTGTAGCCTCTGTTATTGGTAATGGTGAGAGGTTAGCATGTTTTGTTGTAGCCTCTGTTATTGGTAATGGTGAGAGGTTAGCATGTTTTGTTGTAGTCTCTGCTATTGGTAATGGTGAGAGGTTAGCATGTTTTGTTGTAGCCTCTGCTATTTGTAATGGTGAGAGGTTAGCATGTTTTGTTGTAGCCTCTGCAATTGGTAATGGTGAGAGGTTAGCATGTTTTGTTGTAGCCTCTGTTATTGGTAATGGTGAGAGGTTAGCATGTTTTGTTGTAGCCTCTGTTATTGGTAATGGTGAGAGGTTAGCATGTTTTGTTGTATCCTCTGTTATTGGTAATGGTGAGAGGTTAGCATGTTTTGTTGTATCCTCTGTTATTGGTAATGGTGAGAGGTTAGCATGTTTTGTTGTATCCTCTGTTATTGGTAATGGTGAGAGGTTAGCATGTTTTGTTGTAGCCTCTGTTATTGGTAATGGTGAGAGGTTAGCATGTTTTGTTGTAGCCTCTGTTATTGGTAATGGTGAGAGGTTAGCATGTTTTGTTGTAGCCTCTGTTATTGGTAATGGTGAGAGGTTAGCATGTTTTGTTGTAGCCTCTGTTATTGGTAATGGTGAGAGGTTAGCATGTTTTGTTGTAGCCTCTGTTATTGGTAATGGTGAGAGGTTAGCATGTTTTGTTGTAGCCTCTGTAACTTTCTCACTCATTCTGATTCATGATTTTTCTTAATCATGGCATCATCAGAATTTAATTTTTAATCGTCAATCACATACAGTTGAAGTCGGAAGTTAACATACACTTAGGTTGGAGTCATTAAAACGTGTTTTTGAACCTCTCCACAAATTTCTTGTTAACAATCTATATAGTTTTGGCAAGTCGGTTAGGACATCTACTTTGTGCATGACACAAGTAATTTTTGAAACAATTGTTTTTAGACAGATTATTTCACTTATAATTCACTGTATCACAATTCCAGTGGGTCAGAAGTTTACATACACTAAGTTGACTGTGCCTTTAAACAGCATTGAAAATTCCAGAAAATCATGTTATGGCTTTAGAAGCATCTGGTAGGCTAATTGACATCATTTGGATGTATTTCAAGGCCTACCTTCAAACTCAGTGCCTCTTTGCTTGACATCATGGGAAAATGAAAAGAAATCAGCCAAGATCTCAGAAAAAAAATTGTAGACCTCCACAAGTATGGTTCATCCTTGGGAACAATTTCCAAACGCCTGAATGTAACGCGTTCATCTGTTCAATCAATAGTACGCAAGTCTAAACACCATGGGACCACACAGCCGCCATTCCGCTCAGGAAGGAGACGCGTTCTGTCTCCTAGAGATGAACTTACTTTGGTGCAAATCAATCCCAGAACAACAGCAAAGGACCTTGTGAAGATGTTGGAGGAAACAGGTACAAAAGTATCTATATCCACAGTAAAACGAGTCCTATATCGACATAATCTGAAAGGCCGCTCTGCAAGGACGAAGCCACTGCTCCAAAACCACCATAAAAAAAGCCAGACTACAGTTTGCAACTGCACATGGGGACAAAGATCATACTTTTTGAAGAAATGTCCTCTGGTCAGATGAAACAATACAAGAACTGTTTGGCCATAATGACCATCGTTATGTTTGGAGGAAAAAGGGGGAGGCTTGCAAGCCGAAGAACACCATCCCAACCGTGAAGCCCGGGGGTGGCAGCATCATGTTGTGGGGGTGTTTTGCTGCAGGAGGGACTGGTGCACTTCACAAAATAGATGGCATCATGACGGCGGAAAATTACGTGGATATATTGAAGCAACATCTCAAGACATCAGTCAGGAAGTTAAAGCTTGGTCACAAATGGGTCTTCCAAATGGAAAATGACCCCAAGCATACTTCCAAAGTTGTGGCAAAATGGATTAAGGACAACAAAGTCAAGGTATTGGAGTGGCCATCACAAAACCTTGACCTCAATCCTATAGAAAATGTGTGGGCAGAACTGAAAAAGCGTGTGCGAGCAAGAGGCCTACAAACCTGACTCAGTTACACCAGCTCTTTCAGGAGGAATGGGCCAAAATTCACCCAACTTATTGTGGGAAGCTTGTGGAAGGCTACCCGAAACGTTTAACCCAAGTTAAACCATTTAAAGGCAATGCTACCAAATACTAATTGAGTGTATGTAAACTTCTGACCCACTGGGAATGTGATGAAAGAAATAAAAGCTGAAATTAATCATTTTCTCTACTATTATTCTGGCATTTCACATTCTTAAAATAAAGTGGTGATCCTAACTGACCTAAGACAGGGGATTTTTACTAGGATTAAATGTCAGGAATTGTAAAAATTGAGTTTAAATGCATTTGGCTAAGGTATATGTAAACTTCTGACTTCAACTGTATGTATTAAAATACCCTCAAATAAAAGGTGACATTATATACTGTAACCTCATATGAAACATTTGATCTGAAATCCAAAATGTTGGAGTATAGAGCCACATTTAAAATGTTAGCTTCACTGTCAAAATAGATATGGTGTGGACTGTATACTCAATACAATCTAAATCTGATACCTCACTGTCTGTCTTTTGACTGATACTGCTTTTAAACTGGTCTGGTCAGTCTACTCAAATATTTGTACTATACATGTTTCTATCTGCAGGCAATACTTTGATCATTTGTCATTTTTAATGATGATACATTAATTTACGAATAGATATGGCAGGTTTCAGGACACTGATGTATCTGAATATGTTGAAGAAATATACTGCCACTATTTTCACCACCAAAGAATAGCAGTGTGATTTTAATATGATTTGACTCTTTGCAGGCTGTCAGGCTGTCTAGTCACAGAGGAAGGCTGTGCTTCTCTGGCCTCCGCTCCGAGGTCAAACCCCTCACACCTGAGAGAGCTGGACCTGAGTAACAATGACCTGAAGGATTCAGGAGTGAAGCTGGTCTCTGCTGGACTGGGGAATCCCCACTGCAGACTGGAGACTCTGAGGTCAGTATTCCTGTAGTTGGTCAACAAGTGATAACTGTTCACCAGATCCACATGTGTTTACCAGACACACATAGTCCACACCATATGTGTTTGGACAGTGAAGCTTACAGTTTTACATTTGGTGCTATCCTCCAGCATTTTGGATTTGAGATGTTTCATATTAGGTGACCTTACAGAATGTCACCTTTTATTTGACGGTATTTTCATACATATCTGTTTTACCGTTTAGAAATTAAAGCACTTTCTGTACGTAGTTCTCCCATTTGAAGAAGTCTTAATTATTTGGACAAATTTACTTATATTGTATTAAAGTAGTCATAAGTTTAGTAGTTGTACCATATTCCATGCCTGCAGTGATTACATCAAGCTTGTGATTCTACTAACTTGTTGAATTAATTTTCAGTTTGTTTTGGTTGTGTTTTGGATGATGTTTTTCCTAATAGAAACTGAATGGTGAATAATGTCCTGTCATTTTGGAGTCACTTCACTTGTATTGTCAGTAAGAATAGAACATGTTTCTGAACACTTCTACATTAATGTGCATGCTACCATAATTATGAATAATCATGAATGAATCGTGAATAATGAGAAATGAGAAAGTTACAGAGGCACAAAGATCAGACCCCCTTTGTTATTGGTGTTATTCTGTATACTTCTGGCCCTTCTTTGGACACTGTATTAACTAACTAACCAGACGAGCTTCAATGCCATACAGCTCTCCTTCCGTGGCCTCCAACTGCTCTTAAATACAAGTAAAACTAAATGCATGCTCTTCAACCGATCGCTGCCTGCACCTGCCCGCCTGTCCAGCATCACTACTCTGGACGGTTCTGACTAAGAATATGTGGACAACTACAAATACCTAGGTGTCTGGTTAGACTGTAAACTCTCCTTCCAGACTCACATCAAACTTCTCCAATCCAAAGTTAAATCTAGAATTGGCTTCCTATTTCGCAACATAGCATCCTTCACTCATGCTGCCAAACATACCCTTATAAAACTGACCATCCTACCGATCCTCGACTTCGGCGATGTCATTTACAAAATAGCCTCCAATACCCTACTCAATAAATTGGATGCAGTCTATCACAGTGCCATCCGTTTTGTCACCAAAGCCCCATATACAGTGGGGGAAAAAAGTATTTGATCCCCTGCTGATTTTGTACGTTTGCCCACTGACAAAGAAAGGATCAGTCTATAATTTTAATGGTTTATTTGAACAGTGAGAGACAGAATAACAACAAAAACATCCAGAAAAACGCATGTCAGAAATGTTATAAATTGATTTGCATTTCAATGAGGGAAATAAGTATTTGACCCCCTCTCAATCAGAAAGATTTCTGGCTCCCAGGTGTCTTTTATACAGGTAAAGAGCTGAGATTAGGAGCACACTCTTAAAGGGAGTGCTCCTAACCGCAACTTGTTACCTGTAAAAAAGACACCTGTCCACAGAAGCAATCAATCAATCAGATTCCAAACTCTCCACCATGGCCAAGACCAAAGAGCTCTCCAAGGATGTCAGGGACAAGATTGTAGACCTACACAAGGCTGGAATGGGCTACACGACCATCGCCAAGCAGCTTGGTGAGAAGGTGACAACATTTGGTGCGATTATTCGCAAATGGAAGAAACACAAAAGAACTGTCAATATCCCTCGGCATGGGGCTCCATGCAAGATCTCACCTCGTGGAGTTGAAATGATCATGAGAACGGTGAGGAATCAGCCCAGAACTCCACGGGACGATCTTGTCAATGATTTCAAGGCAGCTGGGACAATAGTCACCAAGAAAACAATTGGTAACACACTACGCCGTGAAGGACTGAAATCCTGCAGCGCCCGCAAGGTCCCCCTGCTCAAGAAAGCACATATACATGCCCGTCTGAAGTTTGCCAATGAACATCTCAATGATTCAGAGGACAACTGGGTGAAAATGTTGTGGTCAGATGAGACCAAAATGGAGCTCTTTGACATCAACTCAACTCGCCTTGTTTGGAGGAGGAGGATTGCTGCCTATGACCCCAAGAACACCATCTCCACCGTCAAACATGGAGGTGGAAACATTATGCTTTGGGGGTGTTTTTCTGCTAAGGGGACAGGACAACTTCACTGCATCAAAGGGACGATGGACGGGGCCATGTACCGTCAAATCTTGGGTGAGAACCTCCTTCCCTCAGCCAGGGCATTGAAAATGGGTTGTGGATGGGTATTCCAGCATGACAATGACCCAAAACACACGGCCAAGGCAACAAAGGAGTGGCTCAAGAAGAAGTACATTAAAGTCCTGGAGTGGCCTAGCCAGTCTCCAGACCTTAATCCCATAGAAAATCTGTGGAGGGAGATGAAGGTTCAAGTTGCCAAACGTCAGCCTCGAAACCTTAATGACTTGGAGAAGATCTGCAAAGAGGAGTGGGACAAAATCCCTCCTGAGATGTGTGCAAACCTGGTGGCCAACTACAAGAAAGGGTTTTGCCACCAAGTACTAAGTCATGTTTTGCAGAGGGCTCAAATACTCATTTCCCTCATTAAAATGCAAATAATTGTATAACATTTTTGACATGCATTTTTCTTGATTTTTTTGCTGTTATTCTGTCTCTCACTGTTCAAATAAACCTACCATTACAATTATAGACTGATCATTTCTTTGTCAGTGGGCAAACGTACAAAATCAGCAGGGGATCAAATACTTTTTTCCCCCACTGTACTTCCCACCACTGCGACATGTACGCTCTCGTTGTATGGCCCTCGCTTCATACTCGTCGCTAAACCCACTGGCTCCAGGTCATCTACAAGACCCTGCTAGGTAAAGTCCCCCCTGATCTCAGCTCACTGGTCACCATAGCAGCACCCACCTGTAGCACGCGCTCCAGCAGGTATATCTCTCTGGTCACCCAAAAAGCCAATTCCTCCTTCGGCCGCCTCTTCTTCCAGTTCTCTGCTGCCAATGACTGGAACGAACTACAAAAATCTCTAAAACTGGAAACACTTATCTCCCTCACTAGCTTTAAGCACCAGCTGTCAGAGCAGCTCACAGATTACTGCACCTGTACATATCCCATCTATAATTTAGCCCAACTACTTCTTCCCCTACTGTATTTATTTATTTAGCTCCTTTGCACCCCATTATTTCTATTTCTACTTTGCACTTTCTTCCACTGCATGTCTACCATTCTAGTGTTTTACTTGCTATATTGTATTTACTTTGCCACCATGGCCTTTTTTTGCCTTTACCTCCCTTATCTCACCTCATTTGCTCACATTGTATATAGACTTATTTTCTACTGTATTATTGACTGTATGTTTGTGTAATACCCTTGTTTGAACCAAGTATTGAGTTTATTTGTTATAATTAATTGGTATTATATTTAAAAGATGATTGAATTGCTCCTAAACTGTAATGTTGTTAATGCATTATGCTTTTTGAAGAAATATTTATTTAATGTATAAGTGAATAGTTTGTTTTACTTTGAAGTTTAAGTTTTGACCAATAAGGTCGCTTGTTAAGTTGTGGCCAATTGGAGTTGACCTGGTTAACGGGAGGGAAAAAGACGTTGATGAAAGGATGGACGTTTTACCTCAGGACGGTTGGTGAAGAAAAATTATAAAAGAAGACGACAGAACTACAACAAAACCCATAGCTACTAAGACATGAAGGGAAATACATGTTTTATTTAATAAAAGAGTTGTTATAATTTAGCTAAAACTTAGTAAAGACTGAAGCTACCGTCTCGTTGTGGAGGTATTAGCCAGCCTAGACGTTAGCCTAGCATCGTCTGACACCGGGAGATAATTGCTTGGGAAGTTTAACGAGTTCGTGTTGCCATGGGGATATCGGTTACTAAGGAGTACTGTCTGCATGGGTCGCTGTGCTGCCTTGGACTTGGTGAGGAAACCTGCATGGAACTGCCATACTTCGCTGAGGGAATATCTACCATGTAGTGAGTAACCACAATGTGAGGTGCTTATAAATAAATACATTGGTAATGGTGAGAGGTTAGCATGTTTTGTTGTAGCCTCTGTTATTGGTAATGGTGAGAGGTTAGCATGTTTTGTTGTAGCCTCTGTTATTGGTAATGGTGAGAGGTTAGCATGTTTTGTTGTATCCACTGTTATTGGTAATGGTGAGAGGTTAGCATGTTTTGTTGTAGCCTCTGTTATTGGTAATGGTGAGAGGTTAGCATGTTTTGTTGTATCCACTGTTATTGGTAATGGTGAGAGGTTAGCATGTTTTGTTGTATCCACTGTTATTGGTAATGGTGAGAGGTTAGCATGTTTTGTTGTAGCCTCTGTTATTGGTAATGGTGAGAGGTTAGCATGTTTTGTTGTATCCACTGTTATTGGTAATGGTGAGAGGTTAGCATGTTTTGTTGTAGCCTCTTATTGGTAATGGTGAGAGGTTAGCATGTTTTGTTGTAGCTTCTGTAACTTTCTCACTCATTATTATTCGATTCATTTATGATTTTTCTTAATCATGCATCATCAGGATGCTTTTAGTAGTGTTTAGAAACATGTTATCTACTCACTTAAAAATAAAATGACTCCAGTCACCATCTGTAATGAACACGATGGGAGACAGAGAGCTGGTTTCAAGCGCAGGGCTCAGCAGGTGTTTATTGTAAAGGACCACAGGATGAGGCATGTAGCTGGGTCCAGGGGCAGGCAGAAGGTCATACACAGGGGGTCCAAAAAGGCAACAGTACAGGCAGGGAAACGGCAAAAGGCATCATTAGTGAGGCAGGCAAAAACTATCATTCATGGGAGGAGTAAATTACGGGAAATGCAGCACTCCGAATAGCCTTGTGTCACAAAACAAACAACACTTAACAATGATGGGGGTGCAAAGAACTGAACTAAATAGAGTTTGATAATGACATACAGGTGTGTGAACAGGTGATCAGAATTCAGGTGACTGGGATCTGGAGAGTGAGCTGCGTTCAGGGGGATCTATGTGTTTGAGAGTGTGAGCTGGAAGCAGACGTTACACCATCCACCATTTTAATATTGGACAAAACACAACCCAAAACACAACCAAAACAAACTGAAAAATCAATCAAAGAGTTTGAGTCACAAGCTTAATGTAGTCGCTGCGTTCAAGGAATATCGGATCAAATACTCAACTTGTGACTACTTTAAGCCACTATGAGTGAATTGGTCAGAAAACATATGACTTCTTTAAATAGTGGGACTAGATACATAAAGTGCTTTCATTTTTCTAAATGGTGAAACAGATATGTATGAAAATATCCTCAAATAAAAGGTGACATTATATACTGTCACCTCATATGAAACATTTGATCTGAAATCCAAAATGTTGGAGTACAGAGCCACATTTAAAATGTTTGCTTCACTGTCAAAATAGCTATGGTGTGGACTGTATACTCAATACAATCTAAATCTGATACTTCACTGTCAGTCTTCTGACTGATACTGCTTTTTAAACTGGTCTGGTCAGTCTACTCAAATATTTGTACTATATATGTTTCTATCTGCAGGCAATACTTTGATCATTTGTCATTTTTAATGATGATACATTAATTTACGAATAGATATGTAAGGTTTCAGGACACTGATATCTGAAAAATGTTGAAAAATTATACTGCCACTATTTTCACCACCAAAGCATAGCAGTGTGATTTTAATTTGATTTGACTCTTTGCAGGCTGTCAGGCTGTGGAGTCACAGAGGAAGGCTGTGATTCTCTGGTCTCAGCTCTGGAGTCAAACCCCTCACACCTGAGAGAGCTGGACCTGAGTAACAATGACCTGAAGGATTCAGGAGTGAAGCTGCTCTCTGCTGGACAGGAGGATCCACACTGCAGACTGGAGACTCTGAGGTCAGTATTCCTGTAGTTGGTCAACAAGTGATAACTCTTCACCAGATCCACATGTGTTTACCAGACACACATAGTCCACACCATATGTGTTTGGACAGTGAAGCTTACAGTTTTAAATGTGGTGCTATGCTCCAGCATTTTGGATTTGAGATGTTTCATATTAGGTGACCTTATAGAATGTCACCTTTTATTTGAGGGTATTTTCATGCATATCTGTTTTACCGTTTAGAAATTAAAGCACTTTCTGTACGTAGTTCTCCCATTTGAATAAGTCTTAATTATTTGGACAAATTCACTTATATTGTATTCAAGTAGTCATAAGTTTAGTAGTTGTACCATATTCCATGCCTGCAGTGATTACATCAAGCTTGTGATTCTACAAACTTGTTGAATTCATTTTTCAGTTTGTTTTGGTTGTGTTTTGGATGTTTTTCCTAATAGAAACTGATTGGTGAATAATGTCCTGTCATTTTGGAGTCACTTCACTTGTATTGTCAGTAAGAATAGAAGATGTTTCTGAACACTTCTACATTCATGTGGATGCTACCATGATTATGAATAATCATGAATGAATCGTGAATGATGATGAATGAGAAATTTACAGAGGCACAAAGATCAGACCCCCTCTGTTATTGGTGTTATTCTGTATACTTCTGGCCCTTCTTTGGACACTGTGTTAACTAACCTCCAGACGAGCTTCAATGCCATACAGCTCTCCTTCCGTGGCCTTCAACTGCTCTTAAATACAAGTAAAACTAAATGCATGCTCTTCAACCGATCGCTGCCTGCACCTGCCCACCTGTCCAGCATCACTACTCTGGATGGTTCTGACTTAGAATATGTGGACACCTACAAATACCTAGGTGTCTGGTTAGACTGTAAACTCTCCTTCCAGACTCACTATAAGCATCTCCAATCCAAAGTTAAATCTAGAATTGGCTTCCTATTTCGCAACATAGCATCCTTCACTCATGCTGCCAAACATACCCTTATAAAACTGACCATCCTACCGATCCTCGACTTCGGCGATGTCAATTACAAAATAGCCTCCAATACCCTACTCAATGAATTGGATGCAGTCTGTCACAGTGCCATCCATTTTGTCACCAAAGCCCCATATACAGTGGGGGGAAAAAGTATTTGATCCCCTGCTGATTTTGTACGTTTGCCCACTGACAAAGAAAGGATCAGTCTATAATTTTAATGGTTTATTTGAACAGTGAGAGACAGAATAACAACAAAAACATCCAGAAAAACTCATGTCAGAAATGTTATAAATTGATTTGCATTTTAATGAGGGAAAAAGTATTTGACCCCCTCTCAATCAGAAAGATTTCTGGCTCCCAGGTGTCTTTTATACAGGTAACAAGCTGAGATTAGGAGCACACTCTTAAAGGGAGTGCTCCTAACCGCAACTTGTTACCTGTAAAAAAAGACACCTGTCCACAGAAGCAATCAATCAATCAGATTCCAAACTCTCCACCATGGCCAAGACCAAAGAGCTCTCCAAGGATGTCAGGGACAAGATTGTAGACCTACACAAGGCTGGAATGGGCTGCACGACCATCGCCAAGCAGCTTGGTGAGAAGGTGACAACATTTGGTGCGATTATTCGCAAATGGAAGAAACACAAAAGAACTGTCAATATCCCTCGGCCTGGGTCTCCATGCAAGATCTCACCTCGTGGAGTTGCAATGATCATGAGAATGGTGAGGAATCAGCCCAGAACTACACGGGAGGATCTTGTCAATGATCTTAAGGCAGCTGGGACCATAGTCACCAAGAAAACAATTGGTAACACACTACGCCGTGAAGGACTGAAATCCTGCAGCGCCCGCAAGGTCCCCCTGCTCAAGAATACATATACATGCCCATCTGAAGTTTGCCAATGAACATCTGAATGACTCAGAGGACAACTGGTGAAAGTGTTGTGGTCAGATGAGACCAAATTAGAGCTCTTTGACATCAACTCAACTCGTCGTGTTTGGAGGAAGAGGAATGCTGCCTATGACCCCAAGAACACCGTCCCCACCGTCGAACATGGAGGTGGAAACATTATGCTTTGGAGGTGTTTTTCTGCTAAGGGGACAGGACAACTTCACTGCATCAAAGGGACGATGGACGGGGCCATGTATCGTCAAATCTTGGGTGAGAACCTCCTTCCCTCAGCCAGGGCATTGAAAATGGGTTGTGGATGGGTATTCCAGCATGACAATGACCCAAAACACACGGCCAAGGCAACACAGGAGTGGCTCAAGAAGAAGCACATTAAGGTCCTGGAGTGGCCTAGCCAGTCTCCAGACCTTAATCCCATAGAAAATCTGTGGAGGGAGATGAAGGTTCAAGTTGCCAAACATCAGCCTGGAAACCTTAATGACTTGGAGAAGATCTGCAAAGAGGAGTGGGACAAAATCCCTCCTGAGATGTGTGCAAAGCTGGTGGCCAACTACAAGAAACGTCTGACCTCTGTGATTGCTAACAAGGGTTTTGCCACCAGGTACTAAGTCATGTTTTGCAGAGGGGTCAAATACTTATTTCCCTCAATAAAATGCAAATAATTGTATAACATTTTTGACATGCGTTTTTTCTGTATTTTTTTGCTGTTATTCTGTCTCTCACTGTTCAAATAAACCTACCATTAAAATTATAGACTGATCATTTCTTTGTAAGTGGGCAAACGTACAAAATCAGCAGGGGATGAAATACTTTTCCCCCCCACTGTACTACCCACCACTGCGACCTGTACGCTCTCATTGTCTGTCCCTCGCTTCATACTCGTCGCCAAACCCACTGGCTCCAGGTCATCTACAAGACCCTGCTAGGTAAAGTCCCCCCTTATCTCCGCTCACTGGTTACCATAACAGCACCCACCTGTAGCACGCGCTCCAGCAGGTATATCTCTCTGGTCACCCCCAAAGCCAATTCGTCTTTCGGCCGCCTCTTCTTCCAGTTCTCTGCTGCCAATGACTGGAACGAACTACAAAAATCTCTAAAACTGGAAACACTTATCTCCCTCACTAGCTTTAAGCACCAGCTGTCAGAGCAGCTCACAGATTACTGCACCTGTACATAGCCCATCTATAATTTAGCCCAACTACCTCTTCCCCTACTGTATTTATTTATTTAGCTCCTTTGCACCCCATTATTTCTACTTTGCACTTTCTTCCACTGCATATCTACCATTCCAGTGTTTTACTTGCTATATTGTATTTACTTTGCCACCATGGCCTTTTTTTGCCTTTACCTCCCTTATTTGACTTAATTTGCTCACATTGTATATAGACTTATTTTTCTACTGTATTATTGACTGTATGTTTGTGTAATACCCTTGTTTGAACCAAGTATTGAGTTTATTTGTTATAATTAATTGGTATTATATTTAAAAGATGATTGAATTGCTCCTAAACTGTAATGTTGTTAATGCATTATGCTTTTTGAAGAAATATTTATTTAATGTATAAGTGAATAGTTTGTTTTACTTTGAAGTTTACGTTTTGACCAATAAGGTCGCTTGTTAAGTTGTGGCCAATGGGAGTTGACCTGGTTAACGGGAGGGAAAAAGACGTTGATGAAAGGATGGACGTTTTACCTCAGGACGGTTGGTGAAGAAAAATTATAAAAGAAGACGACAGAACTACAACAAAACCCATAGCTACTAAGACATGAAGGGAAATACATGTTTTATTTATTAAAAGAGTTGTTATAATTTAGTTAAAACTTAGTAAAGACTGAAGCTACCGTCTCGTCGTGGAGGTATTAGCCAGCTAGAGGTTAGCCTAGCATCGTGTGACACCGGGAGATAATTGCTTGGGAAGCTAAACGAGTTCGTGTTGCCATGGGGATATCAGTTACGGCTAAGGAGTACTGTCTGCATGGGTAGCTGTGCTGCCTTGGACTTGGTGAGGAAACCTGCATGGAACTGCCATACTTCGCTGAGGGAATATCTACCATGTAGTGAGTAACCACAATGTGAGGTGCTTATAAATAAATACATTGGTAATGGTGAGAGGTTAGCATGTTTTGTTGTAGCATCTGTTATTGATAATGGTGAGAGGTTAGCATGTTTTGTTGTAGCCTCTGGTATTGGTAATGGTGAGAGGTTAGCATGTTTTGTTGTAGCCTCTGTTATTGGTAATGGTGAGAGGTTAGCATGTTTTGTTGTAGCCTCTGTTATTGGTAATGGTGAGAGGTTAGCATGTTTTGTTGTAGCCTCTGTTATTGGTAATGGTGAGAGGTTAGCATGTTTTGTTGTATCCTCTGTTATTGGTAATGGTGAGAGGTTAGCATGTTTTGTTGTAGCCTCTGTAACTTTCTCACTCATTATTATTCATGATTCATTCATGATTTTTCTTATTCATGTTATCATCAGGATTAATTTAGTAGTGTTTAGAAACATGTTATCTACTCACTTAGACAGAAAATTATCCAGTCATCATCCACCATTTTAATATTGGACAAAACACAACCCAAAACACAACGATAACAAACTGCAAAATCAATCAACGAGTTTGAGTCACAAGCTTGATGTAGTCGCTGCGTTCAAGGAATATCGGATCAAATACTCAACTTGTGACTACTTTAAGCCACTATGAGTGAATTGGTCAGAAAACATATGACTTCTTTAAATAGTGGGACTAGATACATGAAGTGCTTTCATTTTTTCTAAATGGTGGAACAGATATGTATGAAAATATCCTCAAATAAAAGGTGACATTATATACTGTCACCTCATATGAAACATTTGATCTGAAATCCAAAATGTTGGAGTTTAGAGCCACATTTAAATTGTTATCTTCACTGTCAAAATAGATATGGTGTGGACTGTATACTCAATACAATCTATATCTGATACCTCACTGTCTGTCTTTTGACTGATACTGTTTTTAAACTGGTCTGGTCAGTCTACTCAAATATTTGTACTATACATGTTTCTATCTGCAGGCAAAACGTTGATAATTTGTAATTTATAATATGATACATTAATTTATGAATAGATATGGAAGGTTTCATATGTTGAAGAAATATACTGCCACTATTTTCACCACCAAAGAATAGCAGTGTGATTTTAATATGATTTGACTCGTTGCAGGCTGTCAGGCTGTCTAGTTACAGAGGAAGGCTGTGCTTCTCTGGTCTCAGCTCTGAGGTCAAACCCCTCACACCTGAGAGAGCTGGACCTGAGCTACAATCACCCAGGAGACTCAGGAATCAGACTGCTCTCTGCTGGACTGGAGGATCCACACTGCAGACTGGAGAAACTCAAGTATGTAGAGGGTTTATGTCAATGTTCATATCAGACATGTTTGACTTATCAGGCTAGTTAAGACAAACATTCTTACCACCACTTGGACAAAGTTATATGCTGACTGTGTGTGTGCGTGTGCGTGTGCGTGTGCGTGTGCGTGTGCGTGTGCGTGTGTGTGTGTGTTCAGGTGTATCCCTCAATGACTGTCTGTTCTTCTGCTTACCGCTACAGTGTGGAACATGGTGGAGAGAACAGAATGAAACCTGGACTTAGAAAATGTGAGTGTTGACTGCTGTGAAGAATATGACTAAGAATAAGTCTTAATTCAAGTTAAGTCAAAGTCAAAGACCACCATCATTACTGACTTGGTCATATTAAATATCATCTGTAGTTCTACAGAAGCAGAAATCAGGGACACCAATGTTTACAAAGACTTGATTTGACAGTGTGTGTGTGTGTGTGTGTGTGTGTGTGTGTGTGTGTGTGTGTGTGTGTGTGTAATTATTGTGAATAAGTGTGTTTTATATTACCGTACATAATAACATATGATCATTCAACAAGTCTCCAGTTACCTTAACTTCTCCTTTTGATACCTAGAAACATCTACATTAAATGAATTAGTGAAAAGTGAGTTAACATTCTAATGTGAATGATAATGATTTCTAATATTGTGTCTGGTTTCATCCATCAGATGTCTGTGATCTCACACTGGACCTAAACACAGTAAACAGACTCCTCTCTCTGTCTGAGGAGAACAGAAAGGTGACACGTAGGAGAGAGGAGCAGCCGTATCCTGATCACCCAGAGAGATTTGAGGTCTGTAGACAGGTGCTGTGTAGAGAGGGTCTGACTGGGCGCTGTTACTGGGAGGTAGAGTGGAGTGGGAGAGGGGCTGGTATAGGAGTGACATATAAAGGAATCAACAGGAGAGGATGGGGTGATGACTGTTATCTTGGATGTAATGACAAGTCCTGGAGTCTGATCTGCTTTGACAACAGTTACTCTTCCTGTCATAATAATAATCCCACTACCATAGACGTCCCCTCCTCCAGCCCCCACAGAGTAGGAGTGTATCTGGACTGGTCAGCCGGCACTCTGTCCTTCTATAGAGCCTCCTCTGACACACTGACCCACCTGATCACATTCACCTCCACATTCACTGAGCCCCTCTATCCAGGGTTTAGGGTTTATTATGTTGGCTCTTCAGTGTCCCTGAAATAATAACTGGACACACACACACACACACACACACACTGGACAAACACACACACACACACACACACAAACACACACACACACACACACACAAACACACACACACACACACACACAAACACACACACACACAAACACACACACACACACTGGACACACAAACTGGGCACACACACACACACACTGGACACACACACACACACACTGGACACACACACACACACACACACACACACACACACACACACACTGAACACACACTGAACACACACAAACTGGACACAAAATGGACACACACACTCAACACACACACCGGACACACAAACACACACACACACACACACACACACACACACACACACACACACACTGGACACAAAATAGACACACACACTCTCAACACACACACTGAACAAACACACACAAACACATTCTGGACACACGCACACTGGACACACAAACACACACACACACACACTGGACAAAAACATACACACACACACACACACACACACACACACTGGACACACACACACACTTACACACACACACACACACACACACACACACTGGACACACACACACACACACACACACACACACACACACACACACTGGGCACACACACACACACACACAGGACACACACACACTGGACACACACACACACACACACACACTGGTCAAACAAAAATACACACACACACACGCACACTGGACACACACACACACACACACTGGACAAACAAAGTGGACAAACACACACACTGGACACACACACACACAAACACTGGATACACACAGACACACACACACTGGACACACACACTAGACAAACACACACACACACACACTGGACTCACACACACACACTGGACACACACACACTGGACACACACACACACACACACTGGACACACACACACACACACACTGGACACACACACACACACACACTGGACACACACACACACACACACTGGACACACACACACACACACACTGGACACACACACACTGGACACACACACACTGGACACACACACACACACACACTGGACACACACACACACACACACTGGACACACACACACACACACACACTGGACACACACACACACACACTGGACACACACACACACACACTGGACACACACACACACACACTGGACACACACACACACACACACTGGACACACACTGGACACACACACACACACTGGACACACACTGGACACACACACACACACTGGACACACACACACACACACACACACTGGACACACACACACACACACACACACTGGACACACACACACACACACACACACTGGACACACACACACACACACACTGGACACACACACACACACACACTGGACAAACACACACACACACACACACTGGACAAACACACACACACACACACACACACTGGACAAACACACATACACACACACACACACTGGACAAACACACATACACACACACACACACACACTGGACAAACACACATACACACACACACACACACACTGGACAAACACACATACACACACACACACACACACACACACACTGGACAAACACACACACACACACACTGGACAAACACACACACACACACTGGACAAACACACACACACTGGACTCACACACACACACACACTGGACTCACACACACTGGACTCACACACACTGGACACACACACACACACACACACTGGACACACACACACACACACACTGGACACACACACACACACACTGGACACACACACACAAACACTGGACAAACACACACACACACACACACACACTGGACAAACACACACACACACACACACTGGACAAACACACACACACACACACTGGACAAACACACACACACACACACACACACACACTGGACAAACACACACACACACACTGGACAAACACACACACACACACACACTGGACAAACACACACACACACACACTGGACAAACACACACACACACACACTGGACAAACACACACACACACACACTGGACAAACACACACACACACACACTGGACAAACACACACACACTGGACAAAAACAAACACACACACACACACACACACACTGGACAAACACACACACACTGGACAAACACACACACACACACTGGACAAACACACACACACACACTGGACACACACACACACACACTGGACACACACACACACACACACACACACTGGACACACACACACACACACACACACACTGGACACACACACACACACACACACACACACACACACACACACACACACACACACACACACACACACTGGACACACACACACACACACTGGACAAACACACACACACACACACACACTGGACAAACACACACACACACACACACACACACTGGACAAACACACACACACACACACACACTGGACAAACACACACTGGACAAACACACACACACACACTGGACAAACACACACACACTGGACTCACACACACACACACACTGGACTCACACACACACACACACACTGGACTCACACACACTGGACACACACACACACACACACACACTGGACACACACACACACACTGGACACACACACACAAACACTGGACACACACACACAAACACTGGACAAACACACACACACACACACACACACACTGGACAAACACACACACACACACTGGACAAACACACACACACACACTGGACAAACACACACACACACACACTGGACAAACACACACACACACACACTGGACAAACACACACACACACACACACACACACACTGGACAAACACACACACACACACACACTGGACAAACACACACACACACACACACTGGACAAACACACACACACACACACTGGACAAACACACACACACACACACTGGACAAACACACACACACTGGACAAAAACAAACACACACACACACACACACACACACACACACTGGACAAACACACACACACTGGACAAACACACACACACACACACACACACACACACACACTGGACAAACACACACACACACACACACACACACACACACACACACACACACACACACACTGGACAAACACACACACACACACTGGACAAACACACACACACACACTGGACAAACACACACACACACACACACTGGACAAACACACACACACACACACACTGGACAAACACACACACACACACACACTGGACAAACACACACACACACACACTGGACAAACACACACACACTGGACAAACACACACACACACACACACTGGACAAACACACACACACTGGACAAACACACACACACACACACACACACACACACACACACACACACACACACACTGGACAAACACACACACACACACACACACACACACACACACTGGACACACACACACACACACACACTAGACAAACAAACACACACACACTGGACTCACACACACACACACACACACACACACACTGGACACACACACACACACACTGGACTCACACACACTGGACACACACTGGACTCACACACACTGGACACACACACACACACACACACACACACAAACAGGACACATACACACACAGGACACACTCTCACACACACACATGCGCATCTTCCTATAATTGTGAGGACCTTGACCCATGACCTCTTACAATAACACCGTTAGTCTTTCCACAAGACTCCCATGAAGTTATAGTGTGACGTTATGAGTCGACGTTAAAGTAACATTCTCACAACATACCGCACTTGTTTTATCCTGTTTTAGATGTATCCTCTGTTTAAACATTTAAACTCTTACAATAACACTGTTAAAATACCAATGTGATCATTTCTTGTCTTTTATGTTGGAAAAACAAATTGTACAATTATATGTGGACATACGCTCCATAGTTGTACAAGTATATATGATTATATTGTACTTATCATAATAAAACATACTTGAAACAAGAAAAAGCATGTTAATAGTGGAAACAGTTTTGTTATTGATTTTTACATTGCTTCTCCCTGTCTCATGTTGACGTTTGTCATGAATCTTGACCTGGAGGCAGAACTGTGCGATTTCCTCTAGATATGTCAGCTGCAAAGTCAGAATTGGCTGTGGAAAATGTTGTTTTATGGTCTTAATTTAAGGGAAGGATTAGCAGTGTGGTTGAGGTTAGGATTAAAATCGGATTATATTACTTTGTGCCTGTGCAAGCTAGTGAATATTTTGCTGAACTGCCTCCAGGGCAAGATTCATGACAATAAATGCCAACTGCCTCCAGGGCAAGATTCATGACAATAAATGCCAACCTGCTTCCTAGTCGTCCCCTCCTTATCTTTACAAGGCTGCAGAACCTGCAAGCTAGTGATGTGGGGGTTCTCTCATAACCCTCAGTCCCCAGGTGGGTAGATGGCAGGTTGAATAAAGAGAAGCTAGTGATGTGGGGGTTCTCTCATAACCCTCAGTCCCCAGGTGGGTAGATGGCAGGTTGAATAAAGAGAAGCTAGTGATGTGGGGGTTCTCTCATAACCCTCAGTCCCCAGGTGGGTAGATGGCAGGTTGAATAAAGAGAAGCTAGTGATGTGGGGGTTCTCTCATAACCCTCAGTCCCCAGGTGGGTAGATGGCAGGTTGAATAAAGAGAAGCTAGTGATGTGGGGGTTCTCTCATAACCCTCAGTCCCCAGGTGGGTAGATGGCAGGTTGAATAAAGAGAAGCTAGTGATGTGGGGGTTCTCTCATAACCCTCAGTCCCCAGGTGGGTAGATGGCAGGTTGAATAAAGAGAAGCTAGTGATGTGGGGGTTCTCTCATAACCCTCAGTCCCCAGGTGGGTAGATGGCAGGTTGAATAAAGAGAAGCTAGTGATGTGGGGGTTCTCTCATAGCCCTCAGTCCCCAGGTGGGTAGATGGCAGGTTGAATAAAGAGAAGCTAGTGATGTGGGGGTTCTCTCATAACCCTCAGTCCCCAGGTGGGTAGATGGCAGGTTGAATAAAGAGAAGCTAGTGATGTGGGGGTTCTCTCATAACCCTCAGTCCCCAGGTGGGTAGATGGCAGGTTGTATATAGAGAAGCTAGTGATGTGGGGGTTCTCTCATAACCCTCAGTCCCCAGGTGGGTAGATGGCAAGTTGAATAAAGAGAAGCTAATGATGTGGGGGTTCTCTCATAACCCTCAGTCCCCAGGTGGGTAGATGGCAGGTTGAATAAAGAGAAGCTAGTGATGTGGGGGTTCTCTCATAACCCTCAGTCCCCAGGTGGGTAGATGGCAGGTTGAATAAAGAGAAGCTAGTGATGTGGGGGTTCTCTCATAACCCTCAGTCCCCAGGTGGGTAGATGGCAGGTTGAATAAAGAGAAGCTAGTGATGTGGGGGTTCTCTCATAACCAGGTTGAATAAAAAGAAAACAATTCATAAAACAATCCATAAATGTATAATTTTTATGGGCCTCTTGGGTTGAGGAGTCATTATCTTCTAATCTAATCACAGCTGCTCCAGGGCCTCTTGGGTTGAGGAGTCATTCTCTTCTAACCTGATCACAGCTGCTCCAGGGCCTATTGGGTTGAGGATTACAACATAATAGGGTGGGGGGGGGGGGGGTATAGGGAAGGTAGGGGAGAGGAGGGGGGTATAGGGAAGGTAAGGGAGAGGAGGGGGGTATAGGGAAGGTAGGGGAGAGGAGGGGGGTATAGGGAAGGTAGGGGAGAGGAGGGGGTATAGGGAAGGTAGGGGAGAGGAGGGGGTATAGAGAAGGTAGGGGAGAGGAGGGGGTATAGGGAAGGTAGGGGAGAGGAGGGGGTATAGGGAAGGTAGGGGAGAGGAGGGGGTATAGGGAAGGTAGGGGAGAGGAGGGGGTATAGGGAAGGTAGGGGAGAGGAGGGGGTATAGGGAAGGTAGGGGAGAGGAGGGGGTATAGGGAAGGTAGGGGAGAGGAGGGGGTATAGGGAAGGTAGGGGAGAGGAGAGGGTATAGGGAAGGTAGGGGAGAGGAGGTGGTAGGGGGGAAGGTAGGGGAGAGGAGGGGGTATAGGGAAGGTAGGGGAGAGGAGGGGGTATAGGGAAGGTAGGGGAGAGGAGGGAGGACTTCCTCCATGTCAGATAAGCAGCCTCCAAGTCTACCCTCACCAACTGACCAGACTGAGTGAGTTCTGAACATCCCTCTCTGTCCTCTGATGCTGCGTCCAAGTCTTCTTGGGTCTTTCTGGTGTCTCTGTCTTGACTCTTTAGTGAGTTTTTTTCAGTTCTTTCCCAGGCTGCCTGAAAAACACAAAAAGATGGCACATACATAAGAGTTATAAACTATCAAAATTAAGAGAATCCCACACTCCATATATAAACTCCCAGTCATTTAATGGGTATTTACCAACGTTTCAGCATCACTGTGCCTTCTTCAGGGTGATGTCATCAATACTTGAACCAGGTTATGTAGACGAACAGTGCAATTAGTGCAACCAATGACAATAGAGAGGGGTGTGTCATAATGATTAAGTTAATTTCAATGAATTCATGAAACTGTTAAAAAAACAATAGTTTATGGCATATTAAATTAAAAAAAATAGTAGGGTATATTATATATATCCGGTTCTCCATGTAATCTGATTCATTATGATCAAAGATCAGGTCCCCCTCTCCATGTAATCTGATTCATTATGATATAGGATCAGGTCCCCCCTCTCCATGTAATCTGATTCATTATGATCTAGGATCAGGTCCCCCCTCTCCATGTAATCTGATTCATTATGATATAGGATCTTTTTATTTTTGTTATTTCACCTTTATTTAACCAGGTAGGCCAGTTGAGAACAAGTTCTCATTTACAATTGCGACCTGGCCAAGAATAAAGCAAAGCAGTGCGACAGAAACAACAACACAGAGTTACATGGAATAAACAAGCGTACAGTCAACACAAAAGAAAAAAGAAAGTCTATATACAGTGTGTGCAAATGGCGTGAGGAGGTATGGCAATAAATAGGCCGTAGTAGCAAAGTAATCACAATTTAGCAGATTAACACTGGAGTGATAGATGAGCAGATGATGATGTGTAAGTAGTGATACTGGTGTGCAGAAGAGCAAAAATATAAATTAAAACAATATGGGGATAAGGTAGGTAGATTGGGTGGGCTATTTACAGATGGGCTGTGTACAACTGCAGCGATCGGTTAGCTGCTCAGATAGCTGATGTTTTAAGTTAGTGAGGGAGCAATAAGTCTCCGGCTTTAGCGATTTTTGCAATTCGTTCCAGTCATTGGCAGCAGAGAACTGGAAGGAAAGGCGGCCAAAGGAGGTGTTGGCTTTGGGGATGACCAGTGAGATGTACCTGCTGGAGCGCGTGCTACGGGTGGGTGTTGTTATGGTGACCATTGAGCTGAGATAAGGCTGAGCTTTACCTAGCATAGACTTGTAGATGACCTGGAGGATGGGAGACCCACAGTATAGGTGCGTAACGCACAGAGACGTCAAAAATGTGTTTCAAAAATCGTCAAAGAGTAATTATTTTAACCTCTATGGGCTAGGTGGGACGCTTGCGTCCCACCTACTCAACAGCCAGTGTAATCCCGTGGCGCGTTATTCAAATTCCTCAAAAATGCAAAAACTTCAATTTTTTAAACATATGACTATTTTACACCATTTTAAAGATAAGACTCTCGTTAATCTAACCACACTGTCCGATTTCAAAAAGGCTTTACAATGAAAGCAAAACATTAGATTATGTCAGCAGAGTACCCAGCCAGAAATAATCAGACACCCATTTTTCAAGCTAGCATATAATGTCACATCAACCCAAACCACAGCTAAATGCAGCACTAACCTTTGATGATCTTCATCAGAAGACAACCCTAGGACATTATGTTATACAATACATGCATGTTTTGTTCAATCAAGTTCATATTTATATCAAAAACCAGCTTTTTACATTAGCATGTGACTAGCATGTGACTAGCATTCCCACCGAACACTGCCGGTGAATTTACTAAATTACTCACGATAAACGTTCACAAAAAGCATAACAATTATTTTAAGAATTATAGATACAGAACTCCTCTATGCACTCGATATGTCCGATTTTAAAATAGCTTTTCGGTGAAAGCACATTTTGCAATATTCTCAGTAGATAGCCCGGCATCACAGGGCTAGCTATTTAGACACTCAGCAAGTTTAGCACTCATCAAAGTCAGATTTACTATAAGAAAAATGTTATTACCTTTGCTGTCTTCGTCAGAATGCACTCCCAGGACTTCTACTTCAATAACAAATGTTGGTTTGGTTCAAAATAATCCATAGTTATATCCAAACAGCGGCGTTTTGTTCGTGCGTTCAAGACACTATCCGAAAGGGTAAATAAGGGTGACGAGCATGGCGCAATTCGTGACAAAAAAATTCTAAATATTCCATTACCGTACTTCGAAGCATGTCAACCGCTGTTTAAAATCAATTTTTATGCCATTTTTCTCATAAAAAAGCGATAATATTCCGACCGGGAATCTGCGTTTAGGTAAACAGACGAAAGAAAATAAAGCATTCGGTCGACTCGGGCACGCGCCTAAGCCCATAGTACTCTGATCGGCCACTTGCCAAAAGCGATAATGTGTTTCAGCCAGAGCCTGCCTCGATATCGTTCAGCTTTTTCCCGGGCTCTGAGAGCCTATGGGAGCCGTAGGAAGTGTCACGTTATTGCAAGGATCCTCAGTCTTCAATAAAAAGAGCCAAGATGAAACAAAATTTGTCAGACAGGCCACTTCCTGCATGGAATCTTCTCAGGTTTTGGCCTGCCATATGAGTTCTGTTATACTCATAGACACCATTCAAACAGTTTTAGAAACTTTAGGGTGTTTTCTATCCAAAGACAATAATTATATGCATATTCTAGTTACTGGGCAGGAGTAGTAACCAGATTAAATTGGGTACGTTTTTTATCCAGCCGTGTCAATACTGCCCCCTATCCATAAAAGGTTAAAGAAGAGGAGGGGCATTTGTAAGGGGTATGACATATGGTATGACCAAATGTCAGGTATAAAAGGCTGTGTACATTGTATGATATTCAGAGCTCTCGTAAATAATCATTCTGACCAATTGTAGGCTGGTTCTCCGTCTGCTTCATTCAACCAGAATCTTACACCCTCTGGGGGGCAGACTGAGTAGTTTAATTGAAGTTCGGTTTATGAACATTGGGAACAGAATTCCAATGACAATTTGGTTCTTCGAGCCGGATTCCAACATCTGTCCCTGTCTTCCTAAGGTAACACGCCGAAAACCGTGCACGGGCAGGTCATTGACTCGTAAACTGTCCTGTCCCCTGAAATTGGGCTTCCATATCAGGCCGGTAAATATCTACGGTTGACAGGGACGGTGACGGAATCCAACCTACATTGCTTTTCCCAGCCTACAAGACAAAGGTCAGTAAATCTTTATTTACGCGGATTTGGGGGAATAATACCTGTATGATTGCATGTAGTGGATAAGGGAGTTTGTGTAGTCTAGGTGTTAAACGCCAAAATATCCATTGGGGCATACTAACCTGGTGACCTGTCTTTAGAATATTGTGTGGAGAACCCTGATATAGGTAGTATTCTATGTTATTATTAAAAGCAATTGGAAGAGAGGAATTGGGTGTAGAGCCATCCTAGGCAAGGTGTGGGGGGGTCCGTAATGACCCTAGGTATCTGTGGGCACTACCAATGTAAACTATCTAATGTTGAGACCTAAAGGTTAAACTGGTCGATATACATTAGGCAAGCTAATGCGCTTAGATCTAAAGGATAACTGATCTAGAGTATATTAGCGGGGAGGGTAGTCGAGATCTAACAGGGCGCAAAAATTGGTCTGACTATTCTATGGAAGGAGGAAGCACACACACATAGATTGTGAAAAGCACATACACAGAGATCGTGTGCATAGAGTGTGAGCACCCACACAGAGAGGAGTGATAAACACATAGATTGTGATACACATAGAAGGTTTAAATGGAAACAGAGTAAAAGTATATATACATAGATTAAAGATAATAACAGATTATAGAAACACACGCATAGATTGTGCAGCCTAATAATAAATAGTTATTGAATAACCATGGGTGGCAAACCCTCAAAGGAGGTGCAGGAATTAACTGGAGATGAGCAGTATATGGAGTTAAATGTTATAAAATAAATATTTATTTCAGTCCAATGTGGAGAAGGAAGTATGAATTTGATGGAAGTTTGGACATAGAAAAGTCGGGACTAATGATAAGAAAGATACATAAGGTATGTGGGGACAAGACAGGGAAACAGCAGGTCGAGGGTTAGACATAGCCAGGGTGTGGCTGTCTGAAGCCTGGAGAAGAAGGTGAGAAGGCAAGTGTAGAGAAAGAGAGAGAGAAAGTTGAACAAGGATATCAGCAGCGAAAAAATGATGTGCGTGTGAGATAGGTTTACTGACCAGTTAAAAGTAACTTGTCTATGTGTGAGACCTAATAACTTATCAAAAGTCACAATAGTAATTATTCCTAAATTCTGAGAAGGGGAAAAAGAGACAGAAACAACGAGGAAGAGAGCAGAGGGTGAAAAGAACAAGGAACTTACTACGAAAGTTGAAAAGTAGGTTTGGCAATTTACATGTTACTTTTAAGTCTTGGACATTTCATAATTGTGAAGCCGAAAGAGAAGAGACAGTTGAAAAGTTGGTTTTACTCTTACGATAGAGGAAAGGCAGAACGTTGTTGGAGTAGAGGTTATATATTTTTTAGATTGTTTAGTTAACAATAGTGAATTTGAGCAGGAAGTAATGTATTCTAACATTATAATCTGTTTCCATTACGTGGAACAATGTCAGGTCAGTAAAGTGAATTGCAGGTTGAGTTAATTTTTATTTTACAGGGACGGTGCACCTTAATCACAGTAGTGTGTGTCTAATGGCAGGGTATTCCACAAAGGGGAAGCTCTTACACTGAAAGCAGATTGACTTAATAACCTCTTACATCTAGATGTTCCGCTAGCGGAACACCGCTCCAATATCCAATGATAGGGCGTGGCGCGAATTACAAACTCCTCGAAAATCCAAAAACTTCAATTTTTCAAACATATGACTATTTTACACCATTTTAAAGACAAGACTCTCCTTTATCTAACCACATTGTCCGATTTGAAAAAGGCTTTACAACGAAAGCAAAACATTAGATTATGTCAGGAGAGTACCCAGCCAGAAATAATCACACACCCATTTTTCAAGCTAGCATATAATGTCACAAAAACCAAAACCACAGCTAAATGCAGCACTAACCTTTGATCTTCATCAGATGACACTCCTAGGACATTATGTTATACAATACATGCATGTTTTGTTCAATCACATTCATATTTATATCAAAAACCAGCTTTTTACATTAGCATGTGATGTTCAGAACTAGCATACCCACCGAAACTTCCGGTGAATTTACTAAATTACTCACGATAAACGTTCACAAAAAACATAAATTAAATTAAAACATATATTAAAATTGTCAGTCTAGAGCACCAGTGAAAGAGATTTCGAAATGGGAGAAGTTAGGAGCAATTTATATAAGGACGATATTTGGTATCATGGTAAGTTACCAATACTACCTAAGTCATTGTTTAGAGATGCGGCAAGATTGACACATGGGCAGAGCCATGTGTCAACAGGGGGGATAGTAGAGCAGGTTCGGAAACACTTTGTGGCCTATTGGATAACGAACTACTTAATTAAAAAAAACTTTTTTATAATAGATAAGTATATTAAATGGGAAGAAGCGGTCCCAACTTACTGGGTGGACACGATTAGGGTAGTTGGTTTACTAGGATCTATCTCTTTAAATAATGGATTACATTTTAGGTGATCAGGTAACCCATATAGAATGCCAGCGTTAGGGAGGCCAGAACAGGTAGACATAGAAGTTGAAGATATACTAATGGTTAACCAAACCCGTATGTCCGAGACTTTGTGTCCAACAGGTGAATTACAGGAGAAGATGATTCACTCAATCCAACCAGGAGACTGGGTGTGGATCCAGTCCCTGAGGAGAAAAGAACTGGAAGCAGCCACGGTGGGAGGGCCCATACAAGTGTTCCTGGTAATAGCCTTTGTGGTGAGAATAGCTGAAAGAGCTACCTGTGTTCATATCACACATTGCGGGAGGGTAAGACACACTGACACTGTCGAACAATCACAGAGTTAGGAGAAGAACCGAATACCAATAAGGTTCGGGGGTTACCTCTCTAACAAAGATTCCCTAACCCGCCCGATCCTCACTGTGTGCGTTCATAGAAGTGAAAGTGTGGGTTGGCCTCTAGCCAGTGATATATTCTCCGGGATGGGGTGGGGCTTTACAGGGGTACTGGTCAGTCTGAGCTGTCTGATTGTGGGAGCCATATTGGGCCAACTCTTTTCTCTGTATACATCAATGATGTCGCTCTTGCTGCTGGTGAATCTCTGATCCACCTCTACGCAGACGACCCCATTCTGTATACTTCTGGCCATTCTTTGGACACTGTGTTAACCTCTTAGGGCTAGGGGGCAGTATTTACACCGCCGGATAAAAACCGTACCCGACTTAATCTGGTTACTACTCCTACCCAGTAACTAGAATATGCATATAGTTATTAGATATGGATAGAAAACACCCTAAAGTTTCTAAAACTGTTTGAATGGTGTCTGTGAGTATAACAGAACTCATATGGCAGGCAAAAACCTGAGAGATTCCTTTACAGGAAGTGGCCTGTCTGACCATTTATTGGCTTTCTATGACATCTCTTTCCAAAAACAAAGGATCTCTGCGGTAACGTGACACTTCCCACGGCTCCCATAGGCTCTCAGAGCCCGGGAAAAAGCTGAATGTCGTCATTCCAGCCCCAGGCTGAAACAAATTATCGCCTTTGTCAAGTGGCCGATCAGGGGACAGTGGGCTTAGGCGCGTACACTGGTCGCCCCCGTCTTTCTTTTTTTCCCTCTATTTACCGAAACGCAGATTCCCGGTCGGAATATTATCGCTTTTTTACGAGATAAATTGCATAAAAATTGATTTTAAACAGCGGTTGACATGCTTCGAAGTACGGTAATGGAATATTTAGAATTTGTTTGTCACGAAATGCGCCATGCTCGTAACCCTGATTTACCATTTCGGATAGTGTCTAGAACATACAAACAAAACGCCGCTGTTTTGATATAACGATGGATTATTTGGGACCAAACCAACATTTGTTATTGAAGTAGAAGTCCTGGGAGTGCATTCTGATGAAGAACACCAAAGGTAATAACATTTTTGTTATAGTAAATCTGATTTTGGTGAAGGCTAAACTTGCTGGGTGTCTAAATAGCTAGCCTGTGATGGCTGGGCTATGTACTTAGAATTTTGCAAAATGTGCTTTCACCAAAAATCTATTTTAAAATCGGACATATCGAGTGCATAGAGGAGTTCTGTATCTATCATTCTTAACCTCTCTGGGCTAGGCGGGACGAATTCGTCCCGGCAAGTTTAGCACTCACCATAATCATATTTACTATTATAAAAGTTTGATTACCTTTTGTTGTCTTCGTCAGAATGCACTCCCAGGACTGCTACTTCAATAACAAATGTTGGTTTGGTCCAAAATAATCCATCGTTATATCCGAATAGCGGCGTTTTGTTTGTGCGTTCCAGACACTATCCGAAATGGTAAAGAAGGGTCGCGAACATGGCGCAATTCGTGACAAAAAAAATCTAAATATTCCATTACCGTACTTCGAAGCATGTCAACCGCTGTTTAACCTGTTAGGGCTAGGGGGCAGTATTGACACGGCTGGATAAAAAACATACCCGATTTAATCTGGTTACCACTCCTACCCAGTAACTAGAATATGCATATACTTATTACATATGGATAGAAAATACCCTAAAGTTTCTAAAACTGTTTGAATGGTGTCTGTGAGTATAACAGAACTCAAATGGCAGGTCAAAACCTGAGAGATTCCTTTACAGGAAGTGGCCTGTCTGACCATTTCTTGAACTTCTTTTCCATCTCTATCTTTTACTAAGGATCTCTGCTCTAACGTGACACTTCCTACGTCGTCCATAGGCGCTCAGAGCCCGGGAAAAAACAGAATGTCGTCATCCCAGCCCCAGGCTGAAACACATTATCGCCTTTCTCAAGTGGCCGATCAAGGGACTCTGGGCTTAGGCGCATGACCCGACCACCCCCGCCTTTGTGATTTTTTCCTCTGTTTGCCGAAAAGGAGATTCCCTGTCGGAATATTATCGCTTTTCTACGAGAAAAATGGCGTAAAAATTGATTTTAAACAGCGGTTGACATGCTTCGAAGTACGGTAATGGATTATTTAGAATTTTTTTGTCACGAATTGCGCCATGCGCGCGACCCTTCTTTACCATTTCGGGTAGTGTCTGGAACGCACGAACAAAACGCCGCTATTCGGATATAACGATGGATTATTTTGGACCAAACCAACATTTGTTATTGAAGTAGCAGTCCTGGGAGTGCATTCTGACGAAGACCACAAAAGGTAATCAAACTTTTATAATAGTAAATATGATTATGGTGAGTGCTAAACTTGCCGGGTGTCTAAATAGCGAGCCCGTGATGCCTGGGCTATGTACTTAGAATATTGCAAAATGTGCTTTCACCAAAAAGCTATTTTAAAATCGGACATATCGAGTGCATAGAGGAGGTCTGTATCTATAATTCTTAAAATAATTGTTATGCTTTTTGTGAACGTTTATCGTGAGTAATTTAGTAAAATGTTAGCGAATTCCCCGGAAGTTTGCGGGGGGTATGCTAGTTCTGAACGTCACATGCTAATGTAAAAAGCTGTTTTTTGATATAAATATGAACTTGATTGAACAAAACATGCATGTATTGTATAACATAATGTCCTAGGGTTGTCATCTGATGAAGATCATCAAAGGTGAGTGCTGCATTTAGCTGTCTTCTGGGTTTTGGTGACATCATATGCTAGCTTGAAAAATGTGTGTCTGATTATTTCTGGCTTGGTACTCTGCTGCCATAATCTAATGCTTTGCTTTTGTTGTAAAGCCTTTTTGAAATCGGACAGTGTGGTTAGATTAACGAGAGTCTTGTCTTTAAATAGCTGTAAAATAGTCATATGTTTGAGAAATTGAAGTAATAGGATTTTTAAGGTTTTGAAAATCGCGCCACAGGCTTCAAGTGGCTGTTACGTAGGTGGGACGAATTCGTCCCGCCTAGCCCATAGAGGCTAATAAAGACACTTATAGTACAATATTATGGGGAATAGGAATGAGAGGGCTACTTACACCATTTTGGGAAGGGATCACAGCAGTGATTGAATGAGGATATGAGGCATGAGTTGAGGTGTTCAGAGGCTTGACCAGTGCAGGACAGTATTTGACTGGGAAGACAATAACACAAAAACACTACACAGTGAGACAAAAGAGCTAAGAATGAGTTAGTCCAAGCAAGAAGTCAAATCATAGATGTGTAATAATGTGATTGTGATTGTGATTGTGATTGACTCTACATAAAGTCATGAGAGAAAAATTGACAGGGGTTTCCTCACAGTACTTGGAGAGGAAACATTCAATGTGCCAGTGGATGAGTGGGCCACATGAGACGTGGCTTCCAGTTCATGTGAGGAGGTAGTTGACAATGGTAGTGGAGTGGTCATCACTTGTTAACCTGTTTGGGCTAGGTGGCAGTATTGAGAATTTTGGAAAAAATATGTGCCCATTTTTAACTGCCTCCTACACCAACTCAGAAGCTAGAATATGCATATTATTGTTCAGGTTTGGATAGAAAACACCCTAAAGTTTCTAAAACTGTTTGAATGGTGTCTGTGAGTATAACAGAACTCCTATGGCAGGCAAAAACCTGACAAGGTTTCATGCAGGAAGTGGCCTGTTTGACAAGGAGTCGTGCGTCTTGCATCTGTTTATTGAAGAGTAAGGATCTTAGCTGTAACGTGACAATTCCCAGGGCTCCAATAGGCTCTCAGGACCCGGGAAAATCATGAAGGTTGACGAGGCAGCCTCAGGCTGAAACAGATTATCACCTCATCCAATTGTCCCATTAGGTGACAATGGAATGAGGAGCGTGCGCGATTAGCCCCCGTGGAGTATTTTAATTCGGCTGTTTAGTTTATTGCAGATTCCCGGTCGGAATATTATCGCTTTTCTATGAGATAAATGGCATAAAAATTGGTTTTAAACAGCGGTTGACATGCTTCGAAGTACGGTAATGGAATATTTAGACATTTTTTGTCACGCCACGCGCCATGCGCGCGACCGTGGATTACCATTCGTATAGTGTCTAGAACGCACGAACAAAACGACGCTATTTGGATATAACTATGGATTATTTGGGACCAAACCTACATTTGTTATTGAAGTAGAAGTCCTGGGCGTGCATTCTGACGAAGAACAGGAAAGGTAAGAACATTTTTCTTATAGGAAATGTTATTATGGTGAAGGCTAATCTTGCCGGGTGTCTAAATAGCTAGCCGTGATGGCTGGGCTATGTACTTAGAATATTGCAAAATGTGCTTCATCCGAAAAGCTATTTTAAAATCGGACATATCGAGTGCATAGAGGAGTAATGTATCTATAATTCTTAAAATAATTGTTGTGCTTTTTGTGAACGTTTATCGTGAGTAATTTAGCAAACTGTTAGTAAATTCCCCGGAAGTTTGCGGGGGGTATGCTTTTTCTGAACGTCACATGCTAATGTAAAAAGCTGTTTGAGAAATTGAAGTAATAGTATTTCAAACGATTCAAAAATCGCGCCACTGGATTAGACTGGCTGTTACGTAGGTGGGACGAATTCGTCCCGCCTAGCCCATAGAGGTTAAACCATGGAACAGGAGGGGACTCAGCTGGAAATACAAATAGCAGATACGTTCCCTTGAAGCTGAGCCATCGTAGGTTAGAACAACAAGTTTGTCCATGAAGATAAACACGGAATTAAAATATCGCCCACTTGGCAAATCAAAGTAGCCCAAGAAACTTTTTCTGAATAAAGCCCTGATCATCCACATACAGAACCTGACGATAACTGAGAACGGCAAGCAGACTGGTGGCAACCATAGGTCCCAGAGTGGGGGGGGGGCAATTTTTTTTGCCCTGGGGCCCAGAGTTTGTCCATCTCTGTTGACCTAACCAGGAAATCTCTGGACCCTATAAGGTATGACAGTGATGAATCAGTTGTAAAAGGTTTTGTAAGGGCTCTGATGGAACCAGTTTTAACTAAATCAGGGCACATGGTTTTAATAACTCTTAGGGCTCGCGGACCACTAGCGAAACACCTACGACAACATCCGGTGAAATTGCAGAGCGCCAAATTCAAAATAGAAATATATTAAACATTCATGAAAATACAAGTGTCATACATCATTTAAAAGCTTAGAATCTTGGCAATCGAACTGCGTTGTCAGATATCAAAAAGGCTTTACGGTGAAAGCATAGGTTTCGATTATCTGAGGACAGCACCCCACAACAACATATTTTCCAAACAAGCACAGGCGTCACAGAATCCCAAATAGCGATAAAATAAATCACTTACCTTTGAAGATCTTCCTCTGTTTGCAATTCCAAGGGTCCCAGCTACAGAATGAATGGTCGTTTTGTTCGATAAAGTCCTTCTTTATATGCCAAAATAGTCTGTTTAGCAGGCCCCATGACTTCAGAAATCCACTCCTTCAACATGCAGACAAAGAAGTTCTAAAAGCTACCAGTAAATTTCGTCCAAACAAGTCAAATAACGTGTCTATATCATCCTCAGGTTGTCTAAAATGTAAATAAACTATAATATTTCATACGGAAAGTACTGTGTTCAATAGGAATGCCAAATTCGCAAGTGTGCACCCTCTCCATCGCGCGCAAAAACACTGATGTGACCCAAGCAGTCAGCTCACTGAAAGTGTAAATATTTATTTATTTTTCAAAATAGAAGCCTCAAAACCTTGAATAAATACTGTTGACATCTAGTGGAAGCTATTATGAATTGCAATCTGGGTGACGGACATAGGAGTTTTCAATAGCTTTACAAAATATGAGCCTGGGTTGGCGCCCCCCCTTGGGTTGTGCCATGGCGGAGATCGCTGTGGGCTATACTCGGCCTTGTCTTAGGACGGTAAGTTGGTGGTTGGAGACATCCCTCTAGTGGTGTGGGGGCTGTGCTTTGGCAAAGTGGGTGGGGTTATATCCTGCCTGTTTGGCCCTGTCCGGGGGTATCATCGGATGGGGCCACAGTGTCTTCTGATCCCTCCTGTCTCAGCCTCCAGTATTTATGCTGCAGTAGTTTATGTGTCGGGGGGCTAGGGACAGTCTGTTACATCTGGAGTATTTCTCTTGTCTTATCCGGTGTCCTGTGTGAATTTAAATATGCTCTCTCTAATTCTCTCTTTCTCTCTTTCTGTCTTTCTCTCGGAGGACCTGAGCCCTAGGACCATGCCTCAGGACTACCTGGCATGATGACTCCTTGCTGTCCCCAGTCCACCTGGCCGTGCTGCTGCTCCAGTTTCAACTGTTCTGCCTGCGGCTATGGAACCCTGACCTGTTCACCGGACGTGCTTGTTGCACCCTCGACAACTACTATGATTATTATTATTTGACCATGCTGGTCATTTATGAACATTTTAACATCTTGACCATGTTCTGTTATAATATCCACCCTGCACAGCCAGAAGAAGACTGGCCACCCCTCATATCCTGGTTCCTCTCTAGGTTTCTTCCTAGGTTTTTGCCTTTCCTTTGGAGTTTTTCCTAGGGAGTTTTTCCTAGCCACCGTGCTTCTTTCACATGCATTGCTTGCTGTTTGGGGTTTTAGGCTGGGTTTCTGTACAGCACTTTGAGATCTCAGCTGATGTAAGAAGGGCTTTATAAATAAATTATAAAAATTAATTTGTTTGATTTGATTTGGTTTTATTTATTTATTTTTTGGTCGGATTTTCTTCGGGTTTTCGCCTGCCATATCTGTTCTGTTATACTCACAGACGTTATTTTAACAATTTTGGAAACGTCAGAGTGTTTTCTTTCCAAATCTACCAATTATATGCATAGCTTCTGGGCCTGAGTAACAGGCATTTTACTTTGGGCTCGCCAGAATCTCTGAACTTCCGAAAACTGCCCCCTAGCCCTAAGACGTTTTAACGGTCCTCACACTGTTCATGCTCTCATTTCATAGACGCGTACTGCTCACCTGTTCATCTCGTAAAGAATAATGTGGAAATTGAGCAAGTTGAGGTGACTAAACTGCTTGGAGTAACCCTGGATTGTAAACTGCCATGGTCAAAACATATTGATACGACAGTAGCTAAGATGGGGAGAAGTCTGTCCATAATAAAGCCCTGCTCTACCTTCTTATTAACAGCACTGTCAACAAGGCAGGTCCTACAGGCCCTAGTTTCTACCTTCTGTCATGGGACTTCTGTTCCCAATGTTCATAAACCGAACTTCAATTTAACTACTCAGTCTGCCCCCCAGAGGGTGTAAGATTCTGGTTGAATGAAGCAGACGGAGAGCCAGCCTACAATTGGTCAGAATGTTTATTTACGAGAGCTCTGAATATCATACAATGTACACAGCCTTTTATACATGACATTTGGTCACACCATATGTCATACCCCTTACAAATGCCCATCCTCTTCTTTAACACTGTCAATGCTTATTTACAAGTCTTCTCCATCTCATACATTGCTTATCATATCCTGCCCCATGTTACATAATCTACTGCAAGCCTAAAGGTTTCTCCCCTCCCTGGTTGGGGAGACCTTCTTCCTGTTATCAGTTTCACAGTGGTCACAAGTTGTCTGCTGTCTGGTTGCTTACATTGCTAAATCATTAAGCTTCAACTTTTCCGACACACACACATTAGTACATTCATCTTATAATCACTTGGTTATACCTTTTCAGGGTGAAATCATTTAGTCAAACCTTTAACCTCTTGACGGTCGCCTAGGATAGGGGGCGCTACAGCGATTTTTGAAAAAAATTCGTGCCCATTTTAAACGGCCTCCTACTCAAACTCAGAAGCTAGGACATACATATAATTAATAATTGTGGATAGAAAACACCCTAAAGTTTCTAAAACTGTTTGAATGGTTTCTGTGAGTATAACAGAACTCATATGGCAGTCAAAACCCCGAGACCCGATCGTAACAGGATGTGGATTTCTGAATTGCGGACTCAACTTCACCACTTTGCCTGTAATTCACACAGTGAGCAATTGTTCATTGAGCACTTCCTATTGCTTCCACTAGATGTCCCCAGTCTTTACAAGAGATGATTTGAGCCTTCTACTGTGAAAACTGACTGAATGACACGCTGTGGAACGTGGTCACACGGAGAGGGCCATCACCATTATGACGCCGGCTCCCCTGGCTACCCTCCCCTAGTCAAAACGTTTTGAAAGACAATGCAATCATCCCCCTTGAATCATATTGGAGCTCAGGTTGAAAAAGGCCCTAAAGATTTATGTTATACAACGTTTGACATGTTTGAACAAACCTAAATAAAAAAAAATGCATTTTTTTCGACGGTACTTTTGGTGCAGCCTTCAGAACGCGCTAACAAGAACAAGCTATTGGAACATAAAGGATAAACTTTTTCGAACGAAAAATACATTTGTTGTGGACCTGGAATTCCTAGAAGTGCTTTCTGATGAAGATAATCAAAGGTAAGGGATTATTGACAATAGTATACAAGACTAGATTTGATATGCGATTGTTCCAAGATGGCGCTGACCTGTAACGGTAGCCTATTTTCTGAGTATCGCATCCCCTTTTATCGCAAAGGGGATGCGGGGGGCCAGCAAAAAAATTATGAAATTGTATGAAATGTATGCATTCACTACTGTAAGTCGCTCTGGATAAGAGCGTCTGCTAAATGACAAAAATGTAAATGTAAAAAATGCAAAGTGTGATTACCCAGTAAAGTTATTTTTAAATCTGGCATTACAGGTGCTTTCAAGAGATATTCATCTATAAATCTTAGAATGACAATATTACATTTTAAAAATGTTTTCGAATAGTAATTTAGTAAATTGTAGCGCTGTTTCACCGGATGCATTTGAGGGAAAATAGTTAGTCAACGTTACACGCCGATGTAAAATGCTGTTTTTATATATAAATATGAACTTTATCGAACAAAAGAATGCATGTATTGTGTAACATGATGTCCTAGGAGTGTCATCTGATGAAGATTGTCAAAGGTTAGTGCTGCATTTAGCTGTTTTTTGGTTATTTGTGATGCATGTGGTTGGTCGGAAAATGGCTATGTGGCTACTTTTACGATATACTCCTCTAACATAATCTAATGTTTTGCTTTTGCTGTAAAGCCTTTTTGAAATCGGACAACGTGGTTCGATTCAGGAGAGGTGTATCAATAAAATGATATAACATAGTCCTATATTTGAAAAAATAAAAAATAAAAAAATCGTTGTGCTAATGGCGATAGGATTTTTTCGCTGGATGTCCGTCCCGCATACGGGACGAGCCCGTCAAGAGGTTTAATCATATTATTCCCATTACAATCCACCCTATTGGCTAAATATTTCACATACACTATAACACATCTATTTTTATTGGATTCAGAAATGTCACACAAAATCAAACTAGATCAAAGAAAACGAATACATGTATTTTCATTACATACTTATCAATGACTGTTCTAAGCCTATGTCCAGTCAGGATTAGGATTTTTTGCTATGACCTTCATTTAGAGAAACAGTCTTCCTAAACATGGGCTCCTCATAATTGAATGAATCCTCCACCAGGCTCGGCGGTAGGTATTTGTCATCCCACTGGTCTGAACTTGGAATCGGTCTGTATCTCACCATCTGCTCCGTCATCGATCTCTCCAGAGCCCTGGAAATGAGACCTCTCGCACAAGGGACCAAACAACAACCACATAATATCAACACAGTCATACAGGTGAAAGCAGCCCACAACACAGTGATTACAACCTTTTTCCATTTTCCGAACGTACTATCAAACCATCCCGTGAGTGCCGTGTCCACCCCGGAATTTTCTGCTAACTCCTGAGCTAAATTGTTTAGACCGGCATTCAGATCCGAACATCACACACACACCACCCTTTTCAGCCAGAAGCATATCCAAAGCTATTCTATTCTGCAATACCATCAAAGTGGTCGCAGCTGTCTGTTCAGCTAACCCTGGAATTGCCTCTCTGGTATAGTTGATGAAACGCTGTTGGTTATAATAAATGTAATTTATCCAATTCACATTTTTATTGAGAGTCGACCACCAAAAAAGACTTGATTCCAATCCAGCCCATATCTGATTCCTAGCTTTAAACTCATCAGGCACCCCCCTTGAACCCCAATGCTATCAATGTAAATTCTATCATCAAAGGACCCTGACGGAGCACTCCTCCCCTCTCTTTCACCTGGCACTAGGTCTTTGTGTTGTATAAGGGTGAAGGGCATGCCTAACTGTACCAATGCACAAATACCAGTCCAATTTGCAGGCAGGTTTGGCCACAGCTTCATACCTCCACACAACCACCAGACATCCGCTCGCGGCCTTTTTATCTTACTAAAGTCCTCGGAACTCAACCACCCAGTCAGGTCCCTCATTGTCGTGTCAGTTGTAACATTCTCTGTCCTATTGCATGTTCTTACTTCCCCTACGTTCCATCCGTGTGTGTTGTGTCGAGCCACACAATAATAGTCTCCTCCTGCGACTGTGAAAGGGGGAAGTCTGGATCTAATGGGCACATAGGATACAGATAATGCAGATCAGTGCAACTGTCTGGCTTCCTTGCCTTCATGAACAGCTTTACCATTCAGGCCATTCCCCTTGGTAAATTAATTCCATCGGGTAGAAAGGGGATGGTTGTCAACTGAAGTTTGGCTGTTGCGCACGCATAACCTTCTTCTTTAGCTACTGATCTAGCTGTATACTGAATCCATTCCAGCCATAGGTTGGAATCCCCAAACCAAGTCTCCACCTCAATCACTTCCTTAAGATCTTTCGTCTGAACTATCCTCACCGGTCCTTGGCTCTGGATGACTACACGGGTAATGTCTGTTTTATCAGGGGTACTACTGGTATTCTGGCTGGCGGTAGAACTATCTCCTGTCCTAACCTCTACTACTCAGAATGGTACCGCAGTGTCGACAATGGTCTGGTCAAGGCCAACATACCATAACCCTAAATCCTCTTTCTTTATGCTTTAATTGGTCATTCCTATCTTCAAGCAATACTTCCCTTGCTCTGGATTGCAGTCAAAAACCCTGGCTTTCACTATACACCATCTGTTTCTATATTGTGTGTGGATAGACATAGCCTTCTCTCTCTGTGTGAGCTATGACCTGATTCCATGAGTTACACCGGGATCTACACATATCTTCCCCATGAAGTCCGAGTCCTAGACTGCCAGGAGGTTAGGGACCCCATTTGGTCTGCAGAGAACTCTATTGAGACATCCTTCCCTAACTCTACTCTCACTTCCTTTTTATCCAGATCGAGTGACCTTTTGTACCTAGGCCATAAAAACTCCTCATCTTCTACACTATGGGTCAAGTTACCACTTTCTGACTTCTCGAGTGGTTCATGGTGTATTAGGAATATGGCTTACACAATCAGACAGCTCAGACTGACCAGTACCCCTGTAAAGCCCCACCCCCTCCCGGTGAATATATCACTGGCTAGAGGCTAACCCAAACTTTCACTTCTATGAACGCACACAGTGAGGATCGGGCGGGTTAGGGAATCTTCGTTAGAGAGGTAACCCCCGAACCTTATTGGTATTCGGTTCTTCTCCTAACTCTGATTGTTCGACAGCGTCAGTGTGTCTTACCCTCCCGCAATGTGTGATATGAACCCAGGTAGCTCTTTCAGCTATTCTCACCGCGAAGGCTATTACCAGGAACACTTGGTATGGGCCCTCCCACCGTGGCTGCTTCCAGTTCTTTTCTCCTCAGGGACTGGATCCACACCCAGTCTCCTGGTTGGATTGAGTGAATCATCTTCTCCTGTAATTCACCTGTTGGACACAAAGTCTCGGACATACGGGTTTAGTTAACCACGTGTTCTGTTAGTATATCTTCAACTTCTATGTTTACCTGTTCTGGCCTCCCTAACTCTGGCATTCTATATGGTTTACCTGATCAGCTAAAATGTAATCCATTATTTAAAGAGATAGATCCTAGTAAACCAACTACCCTAATCATGTCCACCCAGTAATTTGGGACCGCTTCTTCCCATTTAATATACTTATCTATTATAAAAAATGTTTTTTAAGTAGTTCGTTATCCAATAGGCCACAAAGTGTTTCCGAACCTGCTCTACTATCCCCCCTTTTGACACATGGCTCTGCCCATGTGTCAATCTTGCCGCATCTCTTCACAATGACTTAGGTAGTATTGGTAACTTATCATGATACCAAATACCGTCCTTATATAAATTGCTCCTAACTTCTCCCATTTCGAAATCCCTTTCACTGGTGCTCTAGACTGACAATTTTAATATAGCTTTGTCTATGTTTACTTCCTCTTTTAACCTCTCTAGGTAGTCAACAGCCAGTGGAATCGAGTGGCGCGATATTCAAATACCTTAAAAATGCTATTACTTCAATTTCTCAAACATATGACTATTTTACACCATTTTAAAGACAAGACGATCCTTTATCTAAACACATTGTCCGATTTCAAAAAGGCTTTACAACGAAAGCAAAACATTAGATTATGTCAGGAGAGTACCCAGCCAGAAATAATCAGACACCCATTTTTGAGAGAGAGCAGAGTCATAGAGAGCAGAGAGCAGAGTCATAATTCAAAGTTCTGCCGCCTTCTGAGAGCCTATGGGAGCATCAGAAAGTGTCACGTTACCGCAGAGATCCTTTGTTGTGGTAAGAGATGGCAAAAAAGGCCAAGAAATGGTCAGACAGGGTACTTCCTGTACAGAATCTTCTCAGGTGTTTGCCTGCCATTTGAGTTCTGTTATACTCACAGACACCATTCAAACAGTTTTAGAAACTTTGGAGTGTTTTCTATCCAAAGCTAATAATTATATGCATATTCTAGTTTCTGGGCAGGAGTAATAACCAGATTAAATCGGGAACGTTTTTTTATCCGGCCGTGAAAATACTGCCAACTAGCCATAACAGGTTAAGTTGGAAAAATAGGATGATCGAGCAGCAGTGAGGGCTCTTCGATACTGCACGGTACTGTCTTTCCGAGCAAGTCGGAAGACTTCTAGTTTGGTGTGGCGCCATTTCCGTTCCAATTTTCTGGAAGCTTGCTTCAGAGCTCATGTATTTTCTGTATACCAGGGAGCTAGTTTCTTATGACAAATGTTTTTAGTTTTTAGGGGTGCAACTGCATCTAGGGTATTGCGCAAAGTTAAATTGAGTTCCTCAGTTAGGTGGTTTACTGATTTTTGTCCTCCGACATCCTTGGGCAGGCAGAGGGAGTCTGGAAGGGCATCAAGGAATCTTTGGGTTGTCTGAGAATTTATAGCATGACTTTTAATGCTTCTTGATTGGGGTCTGAGCAGATTATTTGTTGTGATTGCGAACATAATAAAATGGTGGTCCGATAGTCCAGGATTATGAGGAAAAACATTAAGATCCACAACATTTATTCCATGGGACATAACTAGATCCAGAGTATGACTGTGGCAGTGAGTAGGTCCAGAGACATGTTGGACTGAGTCGATGATGGCTCCGAAAGCCTTTTGGAGGGGGTCTGTGGACTTTTCCATGTGAATATTAAAGTCACCAAAAATGTGAATATTATCTGCTAAGACTACAATGTCCGATAGGAATTCAGGGAACTCAGTGAGGAACGCTGTATATGGCCCAGGAGGCCTGTAAACAGTAGCTATAAAAAGTGATTGAGTAGGCTGCATATATTTCATGACTAGAAGCTCAAAAGACGAAAACGTTGTTGTTTTTTTTGTAAATTGAAATTTGCTATCGTAAATGTTAGCAACACCTCCACCTTTGTGGGATGCGCGGGGGATATGGTCACTAGTGTAACCAGGGGGTGAGGCCTCATTTAAATGGCTGTAAAATAGTCATATGTTTGAGAAATTGAAGTAATAGGATTTTTAACGTTTTGAAAATCGCGCCACTGGATTACACTGGCTGTTACGTAGGTGGGACGAATTCGTCCCGCCTAGCCTAGAGAGGTTAAACAGCGGTTGACATGCTTCGAAGTACGGTAATGGAATATTTAGAATTTTTTTGTCACGAATTGCGCCATGCGCACGACCCTTCTTTACCATTTCGGATAGTGTCTGGAACGCACGAACAAAACGCCGCTATTCGGATATAACGATGGATTATTTTGGACCAAACCAACATTTGTTATTGAAGTAGCAGTCCTGGGAGTGCATTCTGACGAAGACAACAAAAGGTAATCAAACTTTTATAATAGTAAATATGATTATGGTGAGTGCTAAACTTGCCGGGTGTCTAAATAGCTAGCCCGTGATGCCTGGGCTATGTACTTAGAATATTGCAAAATGTGCTTTCACCAAAAAGCTATTTTAAAATCGGACATATCGAGTGCATAGAGGAGGTCTGTATCTATAATTCTTAAAATAATTGTTATGCTTTTTGTGAACGTTTATCGTGAGTAATTTAGTAAAATGTTAGCGAATTCCCCGGAAGTTTGCGGGGGGTATGCTAGTTCTGAACGTCACATGCTAATGTAAAAAGCTGGTTTTTGATATAAATATGAACTTGATTGAACAAAACATGCATGTATTGTATAACATAATGTCCTAGGGTTGTCATCTGATGAAGATCATCAAAGGTGAGTGCTGCATTTAGCTGTCTTCTGGGTTTTGGTGACATTATATGCTAGCTTGAAAAATGGGTGTCTGATTATTTCTGGCTTGGTACTCTGCTGACATAATCTAATGTTTTGCTTTCGTTGTAAAGCCTTTTTGAAATCGGACAGTGTGGTTAGATTAACCTGTTTAGGATAGGGGGCAGTATTTTCACGGCTGGATAAAAAACGTACCCGATTTAATCTGGTTACCACTCCTACCCAGTAACTAGAATATGCATATACTTATTACATATGGATAGAAAACACCCTAAATTTTCTAAAACTGTTTGAATGGTGTCTGTGAGTATAACAGAACTCATTTGGCAGGCAAAAAACTGAGAAGGTTTCATGCAGGAAGTGGCCTGTCTGACAAGGTGTCGTTCTTCTTGTCTCTGTTTATTGAAGAGTGAGGATCTTAGCTGTCCCGTGACACTTCCTACGGCTGCCATAGGGTCTCAGAAGGTGGTAAAAAGCTGAATCGTGGCTTTGCAGTCTCTGGCTGAAACAAAGTAGCGCATTTGGGTAGTGGCTGGTTACAGTACTGTGAGACTCAGGCTCGTGCCCGCGTCGACCGAAAGCTTTGTTTACTTTCCTCTGATTAGCTAAATGAACATTCCCGGTCGGAATATTATCGCTTTTTTACGAGAAAAATGGCATAAAAATTGATTTTAACCTGTTGGGGCATAGGGGCAGAATTTGCACGGCTGGATAAAAAAATGTACCCGATTTAATCTGGTTACTAATCCTACCCAGTAACTAGAATATGCATATACTTATTACATATGGATAGAAAACACTCTAAAGTTTCTAAAACTGTTTGAATGGTGTCTGTGAGTATAACAGAACTCATTTGGCAGGCAAAACCCTGAGACATTTTCTGACAGGAAGTGGATACCTGATGTGTTGTATTACCTTTAAACCTATGCCATTGAAAAACACAGGGGCTGAGGAATATTTTGGCACTTCCTATTGCTTCCACTAGATGTCACCAGCCTTTACAAAGTGTTTTGAGTCTTCTGGAGGGAGATCTGACCGAACAAGAGCCATGGAACGATGATGGCCCATTAGACACCTGGCGCGCGAGTTCATGTTGGGTACCCTCGTTCCAATACGTTATAAAAGAGAATGCATTCGTCCACCTTGAATATTATTCATGTTCTGGTTAAAAAAGGCCCTAATGATTTATGCTATACAATGTTTGACATGTTTGAACGAACGTAAATATATTTTTTCCCCTCGATCATGAAGTGAAGTCCGGCGGGCTTAGATCATGTGCTAACAAGACGGAGATTTTTGGACATAAATGATGAGCTTTTTTGAACAAAACTACATTCGTTATGGACCTGTGATACCTGGAAGTGACATCTGATGAAGAGAATCAAAGTTAATGGATTATTTACATAGTATTTTCGATTTTAGATCTCCCCAACATGACAGCCAGTCTGTATCGCAACGCGTATTTTTCTGGGCGCAGTGCTCAGATTATTGCAAAGTGTGATTTCCCAGTAAGGTTATTTTTAAATCTGGCAAGTTGATTGCGTTCAAGAGATGTAAATCTATAATTCTTTAAATGACAATATAATATTTTACCAATGTTTTCTAATTTTAATTATTTAATTTGTGGTGTTGACTTGACTGCCGGTTATTGGAGGGAAACGATTTCCTCAACATCAATGCCATAGTAAAACGCTGTTTTTGGATATAAATATGAACTTGATAGAACTAAAAATGCATGCATTGTCTAACATAATGTCCTAGGAGTGTCATCTCATGGAGATTGTAAAAGGTTAGTGCATCATTTTAGCTGGTTTTATGGTTTTGGTGACCCTGTCTTTGAATTGACAAAACATTACACACAGCTATTGTCAATGTACTCTCCTAACATAATCTAACTTTATGCTTTCGCCGTAAAGCCTTTTTGTAAATCGGACGACGTGGTTAGATTAAGGAGATGTTTATCTTTCAAAGGGTGTAAGATAGTTGTAAGTTTGAGAAATTTGAATTATGACATTTAATTGTTTTCAAATTTGGCGCTCTTGATATTTCACCTGTTGTTGATAGGGTGTACCAGGGGTGGGACGCTTGCCCTAGTGCCGCAATTTTAGCAAACACAGAAAGGGGCCTATATTGGAGACCAAAAGTCGTCTGGCACACTGCTTAGAGGTTCAACAACATGAATAACTTATTTCTAGCCTACAATCATCAATGTCACTACGAATGTGAAAACAAGACAAAATATGACTATTCTTGCTCATTTTAAGGCAAATATCAAATAATTTTAACATTCATTACAGACGTCAATTGTTGTCCAACATCATGGCTCCGCTGTTGGCATCACCTTTTACAGTGGATTACCGCTGTTGTGGGCCTTTAATCATCTGTCTGACTTTGTTGTTCACACAGGAGAGATATGGGACTATCGTGGATCCTCTGGGGAGCCTCAACAACCTCTTGATGCTGAAGAGGCAGAGAAGAGTCTCTCCACATTAGAACACCTCAATAAACACCTGCAGAGACCCACAGGGAAGAAAACTCACTGCTGCTCTGACTGTGGGAAGAGATTCACCTCCCCATCAGGCATTAAAATTCATCAGAGAACACACACAGGAGAGAAACCTTATAGCTGTAATCAATGTGGGAAGAGTTTTGGTCTATCTGGAAATATGACTGCACACCAGAGAACACACACAAGAGAGAAACCTTTTAGCTGTAATCAATGTGGGAAGAGTTTTGGTTTGTCTGGAAATCTGACTGCACACCAGAGAACACACACAGGAGAGAAATCGTATAGCTGTGATCAATGTGGGAATAGTTTTACTACATTTGGCACTCTGACTCAACACCAGAGAATACACACAGGAGAGAAACCTTATAGGTGTGATCAATGTGGGAAGTGTTTTGGTCAATCTGGCCTTCTGGTATCACACCAGAGAATACACACAGGAGAGAAACCTTTTAGCTGTAATCAATGTGGGAAGAGTTTTGGTCTATCTGGAAGTCTGACTGCACACCAGAGAACACACACAGGAGAGAAATCTTATAGCTGTGATCAATGTGGGAAGTGTTTTGGTCAATCTGGAGGGCTGACAGTGCACCAGAGAACACACACAGGAGAGAAACGTTATAGCTGTGATCAATGTGGGAAGAGTTTTGGTGAATCTGGCCATCTGGTATCACACCAGAGAACACACACACAGGAGAGAAACCATATAGCTGTGGTCAATGTGGGAAGAGTTTTACTACATCTAGCACTCTGACTCAACACCAGAGAACACACACAGGAGAGAAACTTTATAGCTGTGGTCAATGTGGGAAGAGTTTTACTACATCTAGATATCTGACTATACACCAGCGGAGACACACAGGAGAGAAACTTTATAGCTGTGGTCAATGTGACAAGAGATACTCTGATAAAAGACCTCTGATCAAACATCAGAAAATACATACATGAAGGAATTGTTTCATGATATCAATGAAATGAAATCTCACAATGTGGAATGTTTTAACATTGTAGTAGGAGTATTTTAGTGATGTCACAATGTAGAACCCTAAACGTTTGTCCCCTGTTCTATTGATTTCAGCATGATATGGATATTAACCTCAGGGGGAAAATCCAGGCTCTGAAATGGAAGAGTTACTATTTATGAGATTTAACAAAAAGTGACTAACAAAAAAAGAGTTGTGTTACACTTACCATGTTAGTGACCCACTTGAATCAAAATGCAACACTTCAAAATGTAGCGAGCTGTTTTCTACAAATTGTCCTCTAACCAGGGATGTACACATTATTCCCAGATTCCGTGTGGTTTTTGAGCTGTTCGTTTTAACAGGACGTGTAAACTCATCTTCCTCCTTTCGCACATTGGGGATATCCCACCTAGCAACATGTAATTGAAAAGCTGTTGAAAATAAGACTATGCAACCAAATATTTCATATTTACATTTCATGTAACATTTAGTAATAATTATTTATGTAACCAACTGACTATTATATTGACATTGTTACCCTGCTTTTAGAATATCAGGGTTCATTCTCAGATGTGCAAACCCAAATGTACTAGAGCATGACATTGGGGACTGGGCCCCGTTCCAACAACATGCCTATCTAGTGAACCCTGAAAAGAGAGACAAGCTCTGCAGTGAGGTGGAAAGTTACTATGGATATTGCAGGAGTTTCCTCTTGAAATCAGACATGTCCGTGGTGAGGACAACTTGGTTTCTGATTGTCTCAAGGGTGGGCAGTTAAAAAGTTGAGTGTTTTGTGTTTAGCCAGTGTGTTGCCATGGATCACAATTTATTTTGACTGCATGTTTTTCCTTATTGGAGATGTGTTTTGTTTGGGCTCGTTCCAAGGGGACGAGAGTTCTAGAAGCTAGTGAGTTTTAGGAAGACGAGAGTTCTAGAAGCTAGTGAGTTTTAGGAAGACTAGAGTTCTAGAAGTGTATATATATTGTCTTGAATTGTTGACAGCCAGTGGACACCATGTTTATATTGGTGAAGCATTGTAGTTGATTATAATGTGAATTGGAAGTTTTGTTCTGTTGTTGGTAAGCATTCTCTTAAGTTGTTACCGTCTTTGGTTTTTCCATTTTTGTTTTGAGGTTTGGAATGTAGCACGTAGGACGCACTGATTGGTGTCACCTCGTTAGTCAGTATGTGTTACACCTGTGCTGGCTTGTCCATCTCGTTAGTGGGAAGGTGTTTCACCTGAGCTGGTCCAGGTTCTATTTAAGAGTGTCTGGCCCAGTGCTCCAGTTGTCTTGATACATGTGGAGAGTCAACACCTTTAGTTGTTCTACTTCCTGTCTTTAAGTTTGGTGTGGGTTTTTCTTTTGTGGACACTGAGAGCAAAACTGCAAGATTATGTTATAATACTTTTATTGCATCAAATGGTTGTTTTATGCAACAGAATAGAGGGTTCTTAGAACTATTGTGTCTGTGTGTTCTACTGAGGATGGGCCTCTGGGAGAACACTGACAGGAGATTTACAATGTATTTTGGGTGATAAAACCTAAAGAGACTGCATTCCAGAGCATGAGTTAATGTTTCTGTTCTATATGGTACCAGGGAGAGATGACCTCAGGGCCAGACCCTGGTCTCTACACAAAGAGTACTGTTTTTACAGCAGATACTGTCTGCTGAGAATTATAAATATCTTTCATACAAATGTTAACCTTGTGACCCGTTCTAAACATCTATTGTTCGTCATGTAGGTTAAAAGGGGTGTATCTTGGCTGTAAAAGACCTTTGTACTTTTGTCTCGGGGCTCTCAACGAATCATCTGGGGGTGATTGTTCGACCAGCCATCATTATCATAGGGCACCCAATTGATTGACTTTATATGTGTGTTGTATTGACCTGCTCCCTTATAAGTGAATAAAGATTTAGTTTAAGAATAACTCTGACTTGTGATAAGTTTCTCTCATTTGATATTAACCACCACATTTGGCGATGGGGATGTGAATCTTCACTTGGTGACCGCTCCTGACGACCTGGGTAAATGGTGCACCAGGGATCCCTCTAACTTGGGATCTCAGGGAGACCACACTTCGGGAACAGGACAAATGGACCAACCTTTGATCTGAGAGGCAGCGAGCCGAGTGGATACCATCAGTAGAGTATATATAGTGGATACCATCAGTATAGTATATATAGTGGATACCATCAGTATAGTATATATAGTGGATACCATCAGTATAGTATATATAGCGGATAACATCAGTATAGTATATATAGTGGATACCATCAGTATAGTATATATAGTGGATACCATCAGTATAGTATATATAGTGGATACCATCAGTATAGTATATATAGTGGATACCATCAGTATAGTATATATAGTGGATACCATCAGTATAGTATATATAGTGGATACCATCAGTATAGTGTATATAGTGGATACCATCAGTATAGTATATATAGTGGATACCATCAGTATAGTATATATAGTGGATACCACATCTCCAACGTAGTTTAAAAAAAGAGGTGAGTGAAACACGCAAAGTGGAGTTTTTAGAAAAGCCTCGTAGGCTCTGAGTGTGTATTGCTGTGTGGAGGTGTAAACAGGGCCCAGTCAGGAGGCTCTGAGTGTGTATTCCTGTGTGGAGGTGTAAACAGGGCCCAGTCAGGAGGCTCTGAGTGTGTATTCCTGTGTGGAGGTGTAAACAGGGCCCAGTCAGGAGGCTCTGAGTGTGTTTTCCTGTGTGGAGGTGTAAACAGGGCCCAGTCAGGAGGCTCTGAGTGTGTATTCCTGTGTGGAGGTGTAAACAGGGCCCAGTCAGAAGGCTCTGAGGCTGAGTCAGCTATCTGTGAACTGGATGAAAACTAGAATCTGTGTTTACTAGTTAAGACCATTTGTGATATAGTATAAGATGGTACGGTGCACCTGGAATTATTTTAAACCTGTACCCCATTTTAGAAGTATTGAAAGATGTAAATGTATGAGTTTCATTATCCTAGGAACTAACCATTAGATAAATGTGAAAATATTCCTGCAGGTTAAAATATTGTTGAAAAACAACTAATTGATTAGGTATGTTTGGGAATAGCATTGTGTGACTGTGATATGAGAGTTGTGTGACTGTGGTATGAGCGTTGTGTGACTGTGATATGAGAGTTGTGTGACTGTGGTATGAGAGTTGTGTGACTGTGGTATGAGAGTTGTGTGACTGTGATATGAGCGTTGTGTGACTGTGATATGAGAGTTGTGTGACTGTGATATGAGAGTTGTGGAAATGAGTCTTAATCTGATGTTTGGATAGTAACATAGAAATATGCTGAATCAGATGATTGAAATGTGGATAATAAGCGGGATGATATTTTAGAAAGCAGCGGAAGGTCTATAGTTCCTGGGAGGCTTGATTTTGCCGTGGTCTCTGGGAGGTTAGAGAACCGTTGAGGATCCCATGGTCATTGTCTGGGAAACAAAAGTTTATTTTTTGTTCTGCTGGGAGGATGTTTGGAGAGATGCTTCGTTGCTATGGAGAGTCCCTGAAAAAGCAAATGGAATGGTTGTCGTGACTACCTGAGAATTTCTTACGTTTTATATGGATTCTGTGAATATATGAAAATATGATGAATTGTATGTGTGTATAATCGATTACTAGAGGTTTGATGAAGTAATACTGGGAATATAATTAGATACAATTTAAACAACCCATATGTAGACGAACGTAGGTTTTGAGTTGGTATCTTTAATGGATTATTTGATAAAGATGAGGTTTAAGCATTATTAAACAGTCTACAAAGTCTGGGCAATTGTCTCAGAAACTGATGGGAGTGTGTCCACTTTAGGGTAAGTTGCCCTAAGGATGAAACTATAAAACGTCCGGGTACCTTAATTGAAATAAAACTGCCCTTAAGGCGTAGGGTTCTTCTCAGTATGAGAGGAGTTGCTAGATTTATTGAATAAACCTTTATCCATAAAGTTAGAGTGAACCAAGGTGTCTGACTAGCTGTTGATGTTGAAGAAGCGTCCCGTAAAGGTTCCTGGAATTTAGGGGTTCTTCAAATTGAACATTGAAACTGTGGGGGAACCCCTATAAGTTCCTCAAAGAACATTTTGGGGTTAATTTTTTTAACTCTCGGTCCACCCTCCCTGCATTATAAAAAACATATTTTAATAACAACAATATTGACAATATTGATTTAAATAATTCATTGTTTATTTAGTGGCACCACAAATGTGAATTAATATTTACAAAACACATAAAAAAATTGAAACATTTCTGCAGACATGTCAGACCCTAATAAATAATACATTTACTTTGTATAGTGCTTTTCATGACATTTAAAATATATAAATAATAATGATGTACAATAAAAATAACATTAAAAATGAATCATAGGTAAACTAACAATATTGTAGACTTGATGCTAAAAACAGATTTTTCAGCTTTAGTGTGTATATTGTATCCACTTAGTTATGTTAGGAAGTTTTCCATCTTTATGACCGGCCCTGTTAACTTCACCCCAAATTCTCTTATCCCCAGAACACAGTCACTTAACAACATAAGTGTTTTTCTGACATTTTTGGGAAATTTAAGGGAAAATAAAAATCCAGCCGTAGCAGAGCCCCAAGTCCCATGGGGACGTCCTCGAGGGCCTGGATGTTCTCCCCATCAAAGGCCAGCGGGATTTCACTCTCATGGTGAAATGGATTTCCACCGATGTGCAGTAAAGGAGTGAAGAGCGGTGAAATCTGTGTCAACAAAAGTAAGAAAAGATTAATACACGTACAATTAACAAAGAACATAACAAATGTTCAGCTGTAGTTTTATATCAGCATGCACCCCTATGTTTATGAAGAAACAGATGATTGGTGCATAGGCATACCTTGTCACGGACATAAAGGCCACTCGGGTCCTCATTGAAGAGGTAGGGCAAGAGCAGAATCGCTGCTGTGGTCTCCAGTCCTAGTAAAGTAAAGCAATGATCTTACTACACTTGATAATTTTATTACAAAATACATTAGAGAAAGGGAAGGAATAAGAGCAAATCCCTCTTCTGTATTGTCCTTCAGGGACTGTCAAAATAGCAGGATGATGTCCTCACCCCTGCCTCGCCTCTCTACCTCTGATAGTCCTTGAATTCTCTTTTTGTCTATATCCATTCCATGGACTTGATTCATTTCTGAGAAGATCTGAAAAGATCATTTGCACACATTTGTATGCTAATGGGTTTCAGTTTGTATTGACTGCTATGTAGGTTAAATGTACACTTCAAATGCAGCTGTCCTACAACATATCTGTACCTTCTTGATCACCAATTGCATTGTGTCCATGTTCTGTCCTATAAGAATTTCAAAGGAAGAGAAAATGTGTCAAAGAATAGTCTTACAAGCATTAATGTATATATATATATATACTTTGTAATTTGTAAGTCGCTCTGGATAAGATCGTCTGCTAAATTACGTAATTGTAAATGTACTACATCAATATTTAAAGATAAATGGCATCAACATACAATGTAATGTAAAATAGAAGAACATATTGGAGAAAGCACTAGCCAATACAGTACTGCCATACAGTAACAGTACTGCCATACAGGCATAATATCACATTTCAAGATAGCTAGGGTTTGACCAACTATTTGTTTGCATAACCTATATAATATAACAAAGAAGCTATGCTATAATATTAAGTTTATACTCTATATGATAAGAGCATACTGCTGTGTGAGAGGAAGGGTCTCATGGGATGTTGAGTCATATGGAAAGAATGCAGATGCTGTAAATCAGGGATGTGGAAGAGCTTGTTAAAAGATAAGGGCAGGATATGGGTGAAATGTATATGCAGAGGGGTGTCGGGGTTTTAGAGAACTGTGCATTGTGCAGTCACAAGATAAATCGACTGCCAAAGATAATAACTACGCCCGGCAACAGGAGGCGTCTCGAGGTTGGGACCAACCTGCACGCCAACAAAAGGATGAGTAACTTTAAACCACGCTCATCCTCCCTCTGACAGGCCAGCAGTGAGCGGGAACTATCTCTGTCAGAGTATTTAATGAAAAGCAAAGGATGTGTAACACAGTTCTCTGTTTTGCCCTGCGAGGTGTTACAGGGAGCCCGTATATACGAACCACCTATTTACCCTTCAAGTGTTTGCATTAATTAAAGTACAAAGAAATCAGAAGTTACTATGTGCTGACTATTTTGTTCTGATACCAGATTCGAATTGACGTGACCCGACACAAGATATCTTTGTACACAAATTGTTCAATATTTTATCAGGCTGACTTGAAAGATTATACGCAACATTTTGCTGCATGGCAATACTGTGTTTGGATTCTGAAGGGCATTTATACAAAAGAGGTAGTCTAGACACTGTATTAATACCATTATGCATTTGAATCCCATCTACAGCTACCATCTAAGATATTAATTTACCTCCACAAGGGTGCGGACATGTAACGTTTCCAAAATGGGATAGTATTGTACATGTAACGTTTCCAAAATGGGATAGTATTGTACATGTAACGTTTCCAAAATGGGATAGTATTGTACATGTAACGGTTCCAAAATGGGGTAGTATTGTACATGTAACGTTTCCAAGATGGGATAGTATTGTACATGTAACGTTTCCAAAATGGGATAGTATTGTACATGTAACGTTTCCAAGATGGGATAGTATTGTACATGTAATGTTTCCAAAATGGGATAGTATTGTACATGTAACGTTTCCAAGATGGGATAGTATTGTACATGTAACGTTTCCAAAATGGGATAGTATTGTACATGTAACGGTTCCAAAATGGGGTAGTATTGTACATGTAACGTTTCCAAGATGGGATAGTATTGTACATGTAACGTTTCCAAAATGGGATAGTATTGTACATGTAACGTTTCCAAGATGGGATAGTATTGTACATGTAATGTTTCCAAAATGGGATACTATTGTCCATGTAACGTGTCCAAAATGGGATAGTATTGTCCATGTAACGTTCTGCCCCCTTGTGAGTTAATAGTATTGCATGCTGTAGCAGCCTATATAAAGAGGAAGACCTCCATTGACGATTCAGTTCGTTGTAACATCTCGTCTGGACAGGTCACCGTCCTTAGTTAGTTAGTTAGTTAGTTAGTTAATGAACTAGCTAACGTTAGCTTCGTTATCACAAAAGTGAAACTGCTCTAGATTGGAAACTTACATTAATGAGTGTAAAGCCATGTTGTCTTTATGGAAACGATATACAATATATGGGAAAGAATATAGTTGAGGAAATAATCCAAACCTAGTTGTGCCTAGTTAGGACATAACGTTAGCTAACTAGCTAACGGTACTGTACTGTAGCTCATACAACGCCGACGGTCAAACCCGGCTTTCTAATATTTACGTTCATTAACTATAGTAACGTTATGGAAGATATTCACAGAAAACTATCATTGTCTTCGTTATTCATTATTACTATGTTATATTATTATAATACATTATTTCGAGACATATTCAGAGCCAAACATCAACCCAACTTAACCTTTTTAACTGTTGTCGCATCCAAACTTGTCACCATCGTTTTCAGTTGTAATTGCGAAGTTCCCGGAAGAAGTCCAGCAACAACGGAGGTTCCTCGATGAACCCACCTTCTAACAAGTTCTTTGAAGAACCTTTTGGGGCTGTTTTTCATTGACCAAGAACCCTACGGTTCTTAGGGGATCTGAGAACAACTCCAGTTGAACCCTTCATTTTTAGAGTGTAGTCGGCTCTATTTACTCTCAGATTCAAACATGATGATTAGTATCAACGATCAAGTCAGCTGCTGCTGCTCCAATACAGTATGAGGTGAGACGTGAACTGATGTTGAACTGGGCAGTCAGCTGCTGCTGCTCCAATACAGTATGAGGTGAGACGGTGAACTGATGTTGAACTGGGCAGTCAGCTGCTGCTGCTCCAATACAGTATGAGGTGAGACGGTGAACTGATGTTGAACTGGGCAGTCAGCTGCTGCTGCTCCAATACAGTATGAGGTGAGACGGTGAACTGATGTTGAATCATAATGATTAAGTTAATTAAAATGAATTTGTGAAACGGTTAAAAAATAGTATTTGTCATATTAAATATATTACTCTATTGTTATCAGATAGAAACATCATGGAATATTGTACATCATATTAAATATATTACTGTATTGTTATCATATAGAAACATCATGGAATATTGTACATCATATTAAATATATTACTCTATTGTTATCATATAGAAACATCATGGAATATTGTACATCATATTAAATATATTACTCTATTGTTATATAGAAACATCATGGAATATTGTACATCATATTAAATATATTACTCTATTGTTATCATATAGAAACATCATGGAATATTGTACATCATATTAGCATCAACATACATTATTGTTTCATTCAATTTCACATAATAAGGATATTTAATATTTTCAAGTTCAGAAGTCAGAACCCATCACCTGCTATGTAAAAGAGACAGAAGAATGCACAATGGTCAATGCTATCTGGGATCCTTGGGACATCCCTACCCTAAACCCTAACCTTAACCCCTACCTTAACCATTTTAAATGTCAACTTCAACGGGCTAGGGACGTCCCAAGGATGTATCTCTACCTGAAAATACATGATCTAAGTGATTGATAGTTGGTATTCAGCAGTCATAAAGCCTAATTTACTTTAATGAACTACTAAAATTGTGATTTTGTCAGACAGCATAGACAGCAGCTCTACACTTTATTGACTGACTGATCCATTCATCCTTCCATCCCTCCTCAGCCTTCCTCTCCTCTGAAGACCCAGTGAGGGTGGAGCTCAGTCAGAGAGCTGTTGAGGGACTGGTTAGGAAGAACACTTCTACAGCCAGAGAGGTGAGAGGTCACACATGGTTTAGATGGTAAATATTTATGTCCCCTTAGCGGTTCATCACGTCAGCAAAAGGGAATATGTTCCATCATCTATATTTATTTACATTAGTGCAAATTGTCCACTGATATCGGTGTAATTTCTCACCCCTTTAAGCTGTATGAAAGTGAATTTCCCCTTAGGCATACATACATGTTTCTTGTTATTACCCGAGCCACCTGAGCCACTGCCTGTTCACCCCGCTATCATTCAGAAGGCGATATCAGTACAGGTGCATCAAAGCTGGGACCGAAAGACTGAAAAACAGCTTCTATCTCAAGGCCATCAGACTGTTAAATAGCACAGAGAGGCTGCAGCCTACATATAGACTTGACATCATTGGCCACTTTAATAAATGGAACACTAGTCACTTTAATAATGTTTGCATATCATTTCTCATCTCTATGTATAAACTGTATCTCAGTCTATGCTGCTCTGACATTGTTTATCCATATATTTATATATTCCTAATTCCATTCCTTTACTTAGATATGTGTGTATTAGGTATTTGTTGTGGACAAGCATTTCGCTACACCCGCAATAACATCTGCTGAACACCTGTATGTGACCAACAACATTTGATTTATGAAGGTCATTTGTGTAAAATGTACTTTTCCCAGCATATCTTTACATTGCTTATGCATATTCAATGGCCGGACTGCATCCAGACTATGTCAAAAGCCCATCCTGGTAGATCTGAACCTAATGCAGCTTGGAGTGATCAGAAGTCACATTTAGGTGCCAGGTGTAACTGAGGCCATAGATGCTCCATATCCATTACTTTGAGTGTTATATATAATATAACTAAATGTGTTTCTGTGTTGCAGGGACAGTCAAGAAATGGAACAGCAAGGCCACAGAACATGACATAAGCAGAGCTGTGGGAGACCACCTCAAGCCCCTGGTAGAGCCGGGGGTGGTGTTTACCACTCCACCACGCCTTCAGCAGGCTGGAAAAGAGTGATTGATACGGTTTTTCATACTAAGGTGGACCAATAGTTTGTTGATTGGTCAGTCATTGGGTAAATTTGTTTTACAATGTGTTCAAATCAAATCAAGCTTTATTTATACAGCACATGTCAGACATGGATGCAACACAATGGCTTCACAGGAAAAAACTATGAAAATAAACATTTAGTACACAAATATGAGGATAAAAACAGAAGACTAACAACTGAAAGACTAATGAGCATTGTAAGGAAATGCCATTGATTAAAATATCAACAATATGATGCAATATCCAACCCAAAATATAACTTGTTTTTTAGGAGGGGTTCTGAAAGACACTATGGGGGTGTCCACTGGAAGTTGACTAGTAACAACAACTGGGACCTAAAAGACACCCACCATGAGACCCACTAAATCTGCCCAAGAAGAGGCAAACAAAAGACAAACCCACACCAAACTTAAAGACAGGAAGCAAACCAAAAAGGTGGAGCAACTAAAGGTGTTGACTCTCCACATGTATCAAGACAACTGGAGCACTGGGCCAGACACTCTTAAATAGAACCTGGACCAGCTCAGGTGAAACACCTTCCCACTAACGAGATGGACAAGCCAGCACAGGTGTAACACATACTGACTAACGAGGTGACACCAATCAGTGCACCCAAGACACATTTCAGTTGAATGCATTCAGTTGTACAACTGACTTGGTATCCCCCTTTCCCACGTGCTAACGAGCTAGACGTGCTAACGAGCTAACGAGCTAGACGTGCTAACGAGCTAGACGTGCTAAAGTCCAACCTCAAAACATAAATGGAAAAACCAAAGCCTGTAACACCTTCCCCCTTAAGACAACAAATATATCCTATATTTTGTTGGACAAGTTTGCTCACCATCAACAGAAAACAACTTCCATTTCACATTATAATCAACTACAATGCTTCACCTTCACCAATATAAACATGGTGTCTACTGGCTGTCAACAATTAAAAACAAGAAAAAAACACGTATTTCTAAATAATAATATACAATCGTACTATTTTTTTCTCCTTTTTCTGTCTATAGAATCCTAAAAGTCACTAGCTTCTAGAACTCTCGTCTTCCTAATACCCACTAGCTTCTAGAACACTCGTCTTCCTAAATCCCACTAGCTTCTAGAACTCTCGTCTTCCTAAAACTCACTAGCTTCTAGAACACTCGTCTTCCTAAAACTCACTAGCTTCTAGAACTCTCATCTTCCTAAAACTCACTAGCTTCTAGAACTCTCATCTTCCTAAAACTCACTAGCTTCTAGAACTCTCGTCTTCCTAAATCCCACTAGCTTCTAGAACTCTCGTCTTCCTAAAACTCACTAGCTTCTAGAACACTCGTCTTCCTAAAACTCACTAGCTTCTAGAACTCTCGTCTTCCTAAAACTCACTAGCTTCTAGAACTCTCATCTTCCTAAAACTCACTAGCTTCTAGAACTCTCGTCTTCCTAAATCCCACTAGCTTCTAGAACTCTCGTCTTCCTAAAACTCACTAGCTTCTAGAACACTCGTCTTCCTAAAACTCACTAGCTTCTAGAACTCTCGTCTTCCTAAAACTCACTAGCTTCTAGAACTCTCGTCTTCCTAAAACTCACTAGCTTCTAGAACTCTCGTCTTCCTAAAACTCACTAGCTTCTAGAACTCTCGTCCCCTTGGAACGAGCCCAAACAAAAATCATCTCAAATACGGAAAAACATGCCGTATAACAAAACTCAAATCAAATTGTACTGCGCCGAATACAACAGACCTAACAGTGAAATGCTGACTTACGAGCCCCTAACCAACAGTGCAGTTTCAAAAACATACAGAAAAGAATAAGAGATAAAACTCATCTCCAACACGGAAAAACGTGTCAAAATAATATGTGATCCATGGCAACGCACTGGTTAAACGCAAAACACAAATCTTTTTAACTGCCAACCCCAGAGACAATCAGCAACCAAGTTGTCCTTACCACGGACATGTCTGATTTCAAGAGGAAACTCCTGCAATATCCATAGTAACTTTCCACACCTCACTGCGGAGCTTCTCTCTCTTTTCAGGGTTCACTAGATAGGCATGTTGTTGGATCGGGGTCCAGTCCCCAATGTCATGCTCTAGTACATTTGGGTTGGCACATCTGAGAATGATCCCTGATATTATAAAATTACATTATAAAATTATCCCTGATATTACGTCAATATAATTGTACCCAAAAATTGTCAGTTGGTTGCATAAATCATTGATTACTAAATGTTACATTAATTGTAAATATGAAATATCAAACCAAATGTACACCCCTTTGTTAATATGTATTGGCAATAATTAACTTAATGGTGAGGCATGGAATTATAAAACACGTATCTTTTGTCAGGCTGAATGTTTGAAATATGAGGTGATTTGAGTCCTGCTTCTTCAGTAGTGGAATAAAGACAATTAGTACTTGAATGTTGTCAATAAATGCTGGAGTGATGTAGGATTGTTAATACAATTGATTATAGACCAATTTATTATACTGAGTCAATGTGTATAGGCTGCAAGGACGTTGAATTTAAGTTGTTTTCAAGTCAATGAAAAAAACTACATCTTCTCAACTTTCACTTTCAACTAAAACTGAATGTGTATTGGATGTTGGGCATAGTCTTATTTTCAACATCTTTTCAATTACATTTTGCTGGGTGGGATATTTTCCATGCATTTCATCATTAAGTCCTTTAGGAAATAATGTCTGGTGGGCGTGTCCAAATCAATAACCAAAATGCAGAAACAGTTTGGGATGAATTGAAAATCTAAACATAAAATGTGCTATATACACAAACATCTGCCACAATAATCATATTACTTGTATTTTTATTAAACAAGCTTCTTATAAACTGCACAAGCACCAGAAACACTGTTGTTATGACAAGTAGCAATAAATCACTGATATCGATTAGGGGGGAAATCAGGTTGTACGTGCTGTTGAAACTAACACAACTAAAAAAACACATGGAAATGGGAGATATATTTTACCTCACTGGTTAGAGGACAACCTGCAGAAGACAGTCAGCTACATTTTGGAGTGATGCATTTAAATGTAGGGGTCGCTAAACAAAGGAACACAACACTTATTCATCGATATCATGCTAAAATCATTTGTGTGACAGGAGGGAGATGAAGTTGCACGTCCTGTTAAAACTAACAGCTCAAAAACCACACGGAATCTGGGAATAATGTGTACATCCCTGGTTAGAGGACAACTGGTAGAAAACAGCTGGCTACATTTTGAAGTGTTGCATTTTGATTCCAGTGGGTCACCAACATGGTAAGTGTAACACAACTCTTTTTTTGTTAGTCACTTTTTGTTATATCACATAAATAGTACTCTTCCATTTCAGAGCCTGGATTTTCCCTCTGAGGCTAATATCCATATCATGTTGAAATCAATAGAACAGGGGACAAACGTTTAGGGTTCTACATTGTGACATTATTAAAATACTCCTTCTACAATGTTAAAACATTCTACATTGTGACATTAATTCATTGATATCATGAAACAACTCCTTCATGTATGTATTTTCTGATATTTGATCAGAGATCTTTTATCAGATTATCTCTGGTCACAGCTATGAGGTTTCTCTCCTGTGTGTGTTCTCTGGTGTTGAGTCAGAGAGCCAGAATCAGCAAAACTCTTCCCACATTGATCACAGCTATAAGATTTCTCTCCTGTGTGTGTTCTCTTGTGTGATGTCAGATGGCCAGATTGACCAAATCTCTTCCCACATTGATCACAGCTATAAGGTTTCTCTCCTGTGTGTATTCTCTGGTGCACTGTCAGCTGGCCAGATCTACCAAAACTCTTCCCACATTGATCACAGCTATAGGATTTCTCTCCTGTGTGTATTCTCTGGTGCACTGTCAGATTGCTAGATTGACCAAAACTCTTCCCACATTGATCACAGCTATAAGGTTTCTCTCCTGTGTGTCTTCTCTGGTGTAATATCAGACCCCCAGACTCAGTAAAACTCTTCCCACACTGATCACAGCTATATAGTTTCTCTCCTGTGTGTGTTCTCTGGTGTGATGTCAGATTGCTAGATTTACCCAAACTCTTCCCACATTGATCACAGCTATATGGTTTCTCTCCTGTGTGTGTTCTCTGGTGCACTGTCAGATTGCTAGATTGACCAAAACTCTTCCCACATTGATCACAGCTATAAGGTTTCTCTCCTGTGTGTCTTCTCTGGTGTAATATCAGACCCCCAGACTCAGTAAAACTCTTCCCACATTGATCACAGCTATATGGTTTCTCTCCTGTGTGTCTTCTCTGGTGTAATATCAGACCCCCAGACTCAGTAAAACTCTTCCCACATTGATCACAGCTATACGGTTTCTCTCCTGTGTGTGTTCTCTGGTGCACTGTCAGATTGCTAGATTGACCAAAACTCTTCCCACATTGATCACAGCTATAAGGTTTCTCTCCTGTGTGTCTTCTCTGGTGTAATATCAGACCCCCAGACTCAGTAAAACTCTTCCCACATTGATCACAGCTATATGGTTTCTCTCCTGTGTGTGTTCTCTGGTGCACTGTCAGATTGCTAGATTGACCAAAACTCTTCCCACATTGATCACAGCTATAAGGTTTCTCTCCTGTGTGTGTTCTCTGGTGAATTTTAATGCCTGTTGATGAGGTGAATCTCTTCCCACAGTCAGAGCAGCAGTGAGTTCTCTTCCCTGTGGGTCTCTGCAGGTGTTTCTTGAGGTGTTCTGATCTGGAGAGACTCTTCTCTGCCTTGTCAGCATCATGATGTTGTTGAGGCTCCTCAGAGGATCCAAGATAGTGAAGTATCTCTCCTGTGTGAACAACAAAGTCAGACAGATGATTTAAAGGCCCACAACAGCAGAAATCCACTGTAAAAGGTGATGCCAACAGCGTAGCCATGATGTTGGACAACAATTGACATCTGTAATGAATGTAAAAATGATTTGACAATTGTCTTAAAATGAGCAAGAATAGTCATATTTTGTCTTGTTTTCACATAAGTAGTAACATCGATGATTGTAGGCTAGAAATAAGTTATTCATGTTGTTGAACCTCTAAGCAGTGTGCCAGACGACTTTTGGTCTCCAATATAGGCCCCTTTCTGTGTTAGCTAAAATTGCAGCACGAGGGCAATGCGCACACAATTTGATTGCAGAAACACCTCCCTGCTAATGAGGAAACTACTGGTTATGGATGTAGGGTATCTGCTAATGAGGAAACCACTAGTTATGGATGTAGTATATCTGGTAATGAGGAAACCACTAGTTATGGATGTAGTATATCTGGTAATGAGGAAACCACTAGTTATGGATGTAGTATATCTGGTAATGAGGAAACCACTAGTTATGGATGTAGTATATCTGGTAATGAGGAAACCACTAGTTATGGATGTAGTATATCTGGTAATGAGGAACCCACTAGTTATGGATGTAGTATATCTGGTAATGAGGAAACCACTAGTTATGGATGTAGTATATCTGGTAATGAGGAAACCACTAGTTATGGATGTAGTATATCTGGTAATGAGGAAACCACTAGTTATGGATGTAGTATATCTGGTAATGAGGAAACAACTAGTTATGGATGTAGTATATCTGCTAATGAGGAAACCACTAGTTATGGATGTAGTATATCTGGTAATGAGGAAACCACTAGTTATGGATGTAGTATATCTGCTAATGAGGAAACCACTAGTTATGGATGTAGTATATCTGGTAATGAGGAAACCACTAGTTATGGATGTAGTATATCTGGTAATGAGGAAACCACTAGTTATGGATGTAGTATATCTGGTAATGAGGAAACCACTAGTTATGGATGTAGTATATCTGGTAATGAGGAAACCACTAGTTATGGATGTAGTATATCTGGTAATGAGGAAACCACTAGTTATGGATGTAGTATATCTGGTAATGAGGAAACCACTAGTTATGGATGTAGTATATCTGGTAATGAGGAACCCACTAGTTATGGATGTAGTATATCTGGTAATGAGGAAACCACTAGTTATGGATGTAGTATATCTGGTAATGAGGAAACCACTAGTTATGGATGTAGTATATCTGGTAATGAGGAAACCACTAGTTATGGATGTAGTATATCTGGTAATGAGGAAACAACTAGTTATGGATGTAGTATATCTGCTAATGAGGAAACCACTAGTTATGGATGTAGTATATCTGGTAATGAGGAAACCACTAGTTATGGATGTAGTATATCTGCTAATGAGGAAACCACTAGTTATGGATGTAGTATATCTGGTAATGAGGAAACCACTAGTTATGGATGTAGTATATCTGGTAATGAGGAAACCACTAGTTATGGATGTAGTATATCTGGTAATGAGGAAACCACTAGTTATGGATGTAGTATATCTGGTGATGAGGAATCCACTAGTTATGGATGTAGTATATCTGCCTGGAGCAAAAAATAGTGAGCAAAGATTTTAGTGTTCACAATGTATTCTGAATATTACAGCGCAAGATCAGGAGTGCTACTCAAGGAAACTCACATTAAGCTCTGTGTCTATTCACTAATTCACCACCGTGGGGGAAAACTCAGGGGAGTTCTCATAGGCTGACAGCAAAAATAGCCTCCATTTACAGGTTGCTTATGAGTGCATTTCACATTAAATATGGATTATAATTGTAAGACTCGCTTGAATCACCTGCTTAATATGTTTGTGTTATTGTCGCATATCAACTGATTTATACTTAAAAAACACTTCAACCAGTAAAATGCTCTTTGGCTTTTCCATCAGCCTGACAATGAGGGTTTGTACACTAAGTGTTTAACAAATTGGCCCATAACTTCACCTAACAATAACATAGACCTACTGTAGGACCCATAACTTCACCTAACAACAACACAGACCTACTGTAGGACCCATAACTTCACCTAACAACAACATAGACCTACTGTAGGACCCATAACTTCACCTAACAATGACGTAGACCTACTGTAAGACCCATAACTTCACCTAACAATAACATAGACCTAGGACTATAAATCATTTAATATTTCAGGTGAAACATGGAAACTAAAATGTCTTTGTCATGACATTTCATAACCTGATCACCAGATCATTTTGTGAATAATCCCACTAGGCTACTCTGTAATGTGTTGTCATTCTAAATGTCCTGAATAAAGGAAAATAGCTCTGTGTGTTGTACAATAGCCTATCCATCAAGGAACAGTTCTCTACACATTATGAGCTAAGTATCTCTGTGTCCAAACAGACTAACAAGACCCTATTGTAAATCAAGCAGACAATAACACTATATAAACATAAATTTGTTAGGGATGTTGGATCCAACATGGAGAACGGCATAACTGTCTTTACCAGAGTAATGAATGAAGAAGCACTTTGGTTGTTGTTGCATGTCCTGATGTTTGTCATGTGACTGTCATTCAGAAAATGATTTCCTGGATCAGCTGATGATAGTTGAACATGTGACTGTAACTAAACAGCTACAGTATTAAGTATTATGTGTAATTATTGAAGAACGACGTTAATGACAGTATCTATTTGGGTGTTGTCAATAAAGTTAAGGTGACTCTCGGTTAGAACCATTGGATTTAGCAAACTCTGAAATTATTTAGGATTTCTGTGCCCATAAAAACTGTTTTGCCAGCGTAACATAAGGAGACACTAAATGTTACGTAGGTAGAGAGCATTTCAGAGATCTGAATACAAAAAAACGTCCTAACAGGACAATAACCTAAACCACAAGGCCAAATCTACACTGGAGGAGCTTACCAAGATGACATTGAATGTTCCTGAGTGGCCTAGTTACAGTTTGGACTTAAATCATCTTGAAAGTCTATGGCAAGACTTGAAAATGGCTTTCTAGCAATGATCAACAACCAACTTGACAGAACAGGAAGGATTTTAAAAAGAATAATGAATATTCACATGAAGATCAGCCTCCTATTGGATGACATGACGACTTCCCATCAAGCCAACTCCTTGAAGGCCTTACTATGACATCACTCCTTCTAGTTTGCAGTTGTTAAAAAAACACTATTTTGCTCAAAACATTTATTTGTTTCCCTTTAGTGTGTTTATAATTTACTGTATTTATATATCACTTTTCAACAGGAAAGGACGTCATGAACAATTCATACAGTACAAAAACATATTCAAGTGTAGAATGCCCTTTTAAAAATCACACATTAGTTCAACAACTGCAGAGTTTGTGTCCCTGTTTTATTAGATAGTACTCACTGTATTTACTGGTGTTAATCAGATCAATGCCCCTGTTTTATTAGATAGTACTCACTGTATTTACTGGTGTTAATCAGATCAATGTCCCTGTTTTATTAGATAGTACTCACTGTATTTACTGGTGTTAATCAGATCAATGCCCCTGTTTTATAAGATAGTACTCACTGTATTTACTGGTGTTAATCAGATCAATGTCCCTGTTTTATTAGATAGTATTCACTGTATTTACTGGTGTTATTCAGATCAATGTCCCTGTTTTATTAGATATTACTCACTGTATTTACTGGTGTTAACCAGATCAATGTCCCTGTTTTATTAGATAGTACTCACTGTATTTACTGGTGTTAATCAGATCAATGTCCCTGTTTTATTAGATAGTACTCACTGTATTTACTGGTGTTAATCAGATCAATGTCCCTGTTTTATTAGATAGTACTCACTGTATTTACTGGTGTTAATCAGATCAATGTCCCTGTTTTATTAGATAGTACTCACTGTATTTACTGGTGTTAATCAGATCAATGTCCCTGTTTTATAAGATAGTACTCACTGTATTTACTGGTGTTAATCAGATCAATGTCCCTGTTTTATTAGATAGTACTCACTGTATTTACTGGTGTTAATCAGATCAATGTCCCTGTTTTATTAGATAGTACTCACTGTATTTACTGGTGTTAATCAGATCAATGTCCCTGTTTTATTAGATAGTACTCACTGTATTTACTGGTGTTAATCAGATCAATGTCCCTGTTTTATTAGATAGTACTCACTGTATTTACTGGTGTTAATCAGTTCTTCAGTCTTCTCTTCTTCGTCCTCCTCTAATGTGACAGTAATCTCCCCCTCTTCATCCTTCATTCCAAAAACGTCTTCATCTTCTTTCACTTCATCCTCCACTCCAAAAACTGCATCTTCCTCCTCTTCTTTCACAGTAACATCCTCCTCTTCTTTCACTCTGAACGCGTCTTCCTCTTCTTTCACTGAAACGTCTTTCTCTTCTTCTTTCACGGTAACAGCCTCACCCTCTACTTCTTGTTGTATTGTGACATCCTCCTCTTCCTTCTCCTCTTTCACGACAATGTTCAGCCCCAGAGCTTCTTTCTCCGTCCAGCAGACCTCATCTTTAGCAGGAGGAGAGTAGCTTAGTGAGCGCATGGTCGGGGATGTTAGCTAGCTAGGCTAGTGCTAACTTAACCAGCCAGATAGTTGCAACGTAAATATTAAATTAAATGGGTTAGCTAGTTGTTTACACATAAGTATGTTTAAATCACAGTTACAATTAAACCACGAAATTGTCCAAACAGCTTGAATGTTCAGACTTTGTTGGCTAGCGAGCTACCGAGGTGGCTGCAGTTGTTGAAGAAGCGTTCCGTCCACTAGATTATACGTCACACTAGAAACATATTCTGAAAGACACATATCGCCATCTGCTGTCTGGAGGGAGGAAACGCAGTTGAGGAGGGAAAACTATTTATTCTTCATTGAATTATAATATTATAAAGCAGTTTAGGGAAACGTTTTTTCTCTCCATTAAATATGAATATTATATCAACACGTACAAAGAGCAACAAGTGTTGTTTGATTAGTTCAGATTTTTTCTGAGAATTTAAAACAAACTTAACCTCTACTCCACATCTGTATTTCTGATTCAGTCAAATAACTAGATATCAAAATAAGCACCTAGTTATTGATACCCTTGATAAAGATGAGCTAAAATTACTGTATAAATAAACAAATTAACTTTACCCACTACCAGGATATTTTAGCCCAAAACCTGGTTACCTCTCTGCTAGGAGGCTGAAACTTGGCCATAAGTGGATCTTCCAGCAAGACACATCAACATCCACGAAGAAACGGTTATTTGGGCACAAAATCAACATTTTCAATGGCCATCTCAGTCTTCGGACTTGAACTCCATTGAAAACCTGTGGTTTGAATTGAACAGGGCAGTCCATAAGACAGACTAAATAAATCAAAGACCTGGAGAGATTCTGTATGGAGGAAGGGTCTAAGATCCCACCCAATGTGTTCTCTAATCTCATAAAACATTTCAGTGTCGTTTTCCTCCCAAGGGGAGGGTGCTGGAGTATTGAAAACATGGGTGGCAGTAATTCAGACCCTTACCTTTTGAGAATAACATGTTCAACTAAATCTCTTTCTCTGAGCAATTGTTTCAGCATACAATAATATAATTCACCCTTTTTTTTACATAGAAGTATTTGAATTCTTTATTTTATAGAGTTTTTTTTGCTCATCTTTATCAAGGGTGTCAACAATTTTGTCCCCCACTGTACCTCCATACTGCTGCTACATGATGTAACAATACATCATGTAGATGTATATAATGAACAGACTAGGTCTATACTGCTCCTACATGGAGTAACAATACATCATGTAGATGTATATAATGAACAGACTAGGTCTATACTGCTCCTACATTTACATTTTACATTTAAGTCATTTAGCAGACGCTCTTATCCAGAGCGACTTACAAATTGGTGCATTCACCTTATAATATCCAGTGGAACAACCACTTTACAATAGTGCATCTAAATATTTTAAGGGGGGGGTTAGAAGGATTACTTTATGCTGTCCTAGGTATTCCTTGAAGAGGTGGGGTTTCAGGTGTCTCCAGAAGGTGGTGATTGACTCCGCTGTCCTGACGTCGTGAGGGAGCTTGTTCCACCATTGGGGTGCCAGAGCAGCGAACAGTTTTGACTGGGCTGAGCGGGAACTGTGCTTCCTCAGAGGTAGGGAGGCGAGCAGGCCAGAGGTGGATGAACGGAGTGCCCTTGTTTGGGTGTAGGGCCTGATCAGAGCCTGAAGGTACGGAGGTGCCGTTCCCCTCACAGCTCCGTAGGCAAGCACCATGGTCTTGTAGCGGATGCGAGCTTCGACTGGAAGCCAGTGGAGAGAGCGGAGGAGCGGGGTGACGTGAGAGAACTTGGGAAGGTTGATTCAGACCCTGTCAGTGTACCAGGTGGACATTGGGTTGATTCAGACCCTGTCAGTGTACCAGGTGGACATTGGGTTTAATTCAGACCCTGTCAGTGTACCAGGTGGACATTGGGTTTGATTCAGAGCCTGCCAGTGTACCAGGTGGACATTGGGTTTGATTCAGACCCTGCCAGTGTACCAGGTGGACATTGGGTTGATTCAGACCCTGCCAGTGTACCAGGTAGACATTGGGTTGATTCAGACCCTGCCAGTGTACAAGGTGGACATTGGGTTTGATTCAGACCCCGCCAGTGTACCAGGTGGACATTGGGTTTGATTCAGACCCTGCCAGCATGGCCAGAAATGTTTTCCAAGGTCAGTAACTTATAACCACAGAACCACCCCAGACATTTCATGCATGACTAAAAACACCAAAGTATTAGATTTACTGCCATGGTCTAGTATGTCACTGCATCAGACACCATTCACAATGCTGGCTGAGGTACGAGTAAAACATGACATATTATTTCCTAACCATTCACAATGCTGGCTGAGGTACTAGTAAAACATGACATATTATTTCCTAACCATTCACAATGCTGGCTGATGTACTAGTAAAACATGACATATTATTTCCTAACCATTCACAATGCTGGCTGAGGTACGAGTAAAACATGACATATTATTTCCTAACCATTCACAAAGCTGGCTGAGGTACTAGTAAAACATGACATATTATTTCCTAACCATTCACAATGCTGGCTGAGGTACGAGTAAAACATGACATATTATTTCCTAACCATTCACAATGCTGGCTGAGGTACTAGTAAAACATGACATATTATTTCCTAACCATTCACAATGCTGGCTGAGGTACGAGTAAAACATGACATATTATTTCCTAACCATTCACAATGCTGGCTGAGGTACGAGTAAAACATGACATATTATTTCCTAACCATTCACAATGCTGGCTGAGGTACTAGTAAAACATGACATATTATTTCCTAACCATTCACAATGCTGGCTGAGGTACGAGTAAAACATGACATATTATTTCCTAACCATTCACAATGCTGGCTGAGGTACGAGTAAAACATGACATATTATTTCCTAACCATTCACAATGCTGGCTGAGGTACGAGTAAAACATGACATATTATTTCCTAACCATTCACAATGCTGGCTGAGGTACGAGTAAAACATGACATATTATTTCCTAACCATTCACAATGCTGGCTGAGGTACGAGTAAAACATGACATATTATTTCCTAACCATTCACAATGCTGGCTGAGGTACGAGTAAAACATGACATATTATTTCCTAACCATTCACAATGCTGGCTGAGGTACGAGTAAAACATGACATATTATTTCCTAACCATTCACAATGCTGGCTGAGGTACTAGTAAAACATGACATATTATTTCCTAACCATTCACAATGCTGGCTGAGGTACTAGTAAAACATGACATATTATTTCCTAACCATTCACAATGCTGGCTGAGGTACGAGTAAAACATGACATATTATTTCCTAATTGTAAAAAAAATCCCCACTGTTTAACCAGAACAACATGAGTTGTGTCCTTCAAAGTGTTAGTCCATAATCATATTCAGCTACTTAGATGTCATGTATTGTCATGTTCTCTATAATGAAACATCACCACTGTAGATGTCATGTATTGTTATGTTCTCTATAATGAAACATCACCACTGTAGATGTCATGTATTGTTATGTTCTCTATAATGAAACATCACCACTGTAGATGTCATGTATTGTTATGTCATGTTCTCTATAATGACACATCACCACTGTAGATGTCATGTATTGTTATGTTCTCTATAATGAAACATCACCACTGTAGATGTCATGTATTGTTATGTTATGTTCTCTATAATGAAACATCACCACTGTAGATGTCATGTATTGTTATGTCATGTTCTCTATAATGAAACATCACCACTGTAGATGTCATGTATTGTCATGTTCTCTATAATGAAACATCACCACTGTAGATGTCATGTATTGTCATGTTCTCTATAATGAAACATCACCACTGTAGATGTCATGTATTGTTATGTTATGTTCTCTATAATGAAACATCACCACTGTAGATGTCATGTATTGTTATGTTATGTTCTCTATAATGAAACATCACCACTGTAGATGTCATGTATTGTCATGTCATGTTCTCTATAATGAAACATCACCACTGTAGATGTCATGTATTGTCATGTCATGTTCTCTATAATGAAACATCACCACTGTAGATGTCATGTATTGTTATGTTCTCTATAATGAAACATCACCACTGTAGATGTCATGTATTGTTATGTTATGTTCTCTATAATGAAACATCACCACTGTAGATGTCATGTATTGTTATGTTATGTTCTCTATAATGAAACATCACCACTGTAGATGTCATGTATTGTCATGTCATGTTCTCTATAATGAAACATCACCACTGTAGATGTCATGTATTGTCATGTTATGTTCTCTATAATGAAACATCACCACTGTAGATGTCATGTATTGTCATGTCATGTTCTCTATAATGAAACATCACCACTGTAGATGTCATGTATTGTTATGTCATGTTCTCTATAATGAAACATCACCACTGTAGATGTCATGTATTGTCATGTCATGTTCTCTATAATGAAACATCACCACTGTAGATGTCATGTATTGTCATGTTATGTTCTCTATAATGAAACATCACCACTGTAGATGTCATGTATTGTCATGTCATGTTCTCTATAATGAAACATCACCACTGTAGATGTCATGTATTGTCATGTTATGTTCTCTATAATGAAACATCACCACTGTAGATGTCATGTATTGTTATGTTCTCTATAATGAAACATCACCACTGTAGATGTCATGTATTGTCATGTTCTCTATAATGAAACATCACCACTGTAGATGTCATGTATTGTTATGTTATGTTCTCTATAATGAAACATCACCACTGTAGATGTCATGTATTGTTATGTTATGTTCTCTATAATGAAACATCACCACTGTAGACGTCATGTATTGTTATGTTATGTTCTCTATAATGAAACATCACCACTGTAGATGTCATGTATTGTTATGTTATGTTCTCTATAATGAAACATCACCACTGTAGATGTCATGTATTGTCATGTTATGTTCTCTATAATGAAACATCACCACTGTAGATGTCATGTATTGTTATGTTCTCTATAATGAAACATCACCACTGTAGATGTCATGTATTGTTATGTTCTCTATAATGAAACATCACCACTGTAGATGTCATGTATTGTCATGTTATGTTCTCTATAATGAAACATCACCACTGTAGATGTCATGTATTGTCATGTTCTCTATAATGAAACATCACCACTGTAGATGTCATGTATTGTCATGTTCTCTATAATGAAACATCACCACTGTAGATGTCATGTATTGTCATGTTATGTTCTCTATAATGAAACATCACCACTGTAGATGTCATGTATTGTTATGTCATGTTCTCTATAATGAAACATCACCACTGTAGATGTCATGTATTGTTATGTTATGTTCTCTATAATGAAACATCACCACTGTAGATGTCATGTATTGTTATGTTCTCTATAATGAAACATCACCACTGTAGATGTCATGTATTGTTATGTTCTCTATAATGAAACATCACCACTGTAGATGTCATGTATTGTCATGTTCTCTATAATGAAACATCACCACTGTAGATGTCATGTATTGTCATGTTCTCTATAATGAAACATCACCACTGTAGATGTCATGTATTGTCATGTCATGTTCTCTATAATGAAACATCACCACTGTAGATGTCATGTATTGTTATGTCATGTTCTCTATAATGAAACATCACCACTGTAGATGTCATGTATTGTTATGTTCTCTATAATGAAACATCACCACTGTAGATGTCATGTATTGTCATGTTCTCTATAATGAAACATCACCACTGTAGATGTCATGTATTGTTATGTTCTCTATAATGAAACATCACCACTGTAGATGTCATGTATTGTTATGTTCTCTATAATGAAACATCACCACTGTAGATGTCATGTATTGTTATGTTCTCTATAATGAAACATCACCACTGTAGATGTCATGTATTGTTATGTCATGTTCTCTATAATGAAACATCACCACTGTAGATGTCATGTATTGTTATGTCATGTTCTCTATAATGAAACATCACCACTGTAGATGTCATGTATTGTTATGTTCTCTATAATGAAACATCACCACTGTAGATGTCATGTATTGTTATGTCATGTTCTCTATAATGAAACATCACCACTGTAGATGTCATGTATTGTTATGTCATGTTCTCTATAATGAAACATCACCACTGTAGATGTCATGTATTGTTATGTTCTCTATAATGAAACATCACCACTGTAGATGTCATGTATTGTCATGTTCTCTATAATGAAACATCACCAAGTGAAATAAAGTTGATCAGATATTCTTAATAGACATTAAATAAAAAATGGTTGTTCAGAAATCATTAATTATCATGTTGCTCTGATGAAATGAACTAAATATTTCACAATCATTACCACTGCTGATATTCACAGAGAATAATTACAAGGATCATATTTCACAATCATTACCACTGCTGATATTCACAGAGAATAATTACAAGGATCATATTTCACAATCATTCCCACTGCTGATATTCACAGAGAATAATTACAAGGATCATATTTCACAATCATTCCCACTGCTGATATTCACAGAGAATAATTACAAGGATCATATTTCACAATCATTACCACTGCTGATATTCACAGAGAATAATTACAAGGATCATATTTCACAATCATTACCACTGCTGATATTCACAGAGAATAATTACAAGGATCATATTTCACAATCATTCCCACTGCTGATATTCACAGAGAATAGTTACAAGGATCATATTTCTCAGTTGCATTGACCTGCAGACATCAGACGCCACCTCTCCCTTATGCACATGTGACTGAAATGGAACCAATCACAAAAATCCCTGACACAGCTTTGATGGCCCAATAAAAACGAAACTGCACGTTTCTGCCAGCCAATGGGATAATTCCAGTGCAGTACATGTGTAGAGGGGTAATTCCAATTCAGGAAGTTCCTACCGTTTAACTTTTTGTCTGAACATTATAATATACATTTTACTCAACTGCGTTACCCACTCCAGTCAGCAGATGGCGGTGTGGGAATTTAAGGTAATGCTGTTAGTGTGACGTATAATGTAGTGGACGAAACGCTTCGTTCAACAGCAACAACAGTTATTCAGCCACCTCGGTAGCTTGCTAGACAAAATAGCCGAACCAATAAAGCTCTTTAGACGCGTTCGTGTATATTAGCCACTGTGTTTTAAACCCACTTCGGTCGTCTAGTTACTTATCCGTTTTAATTTCATATTTACGGTGTTGTTGTTATTATTCAGCTAGCGGGCTGGTTAAGTTAGCATTAGCCTAGCTAGCTAACATCTCCGACCATGTGGTCACTGAGCTACTCTCCTCCTGTTAAAGAGGAGGTCTGCTGGACGGAGAAAGAAACTCTCGTCAAAGAGGAGGAGGAAGAGAAAGATGTTACAATACAAAAACAAGTGGAGGGTGAGGCTGTTACCGTGAAAGAAGAAGAGAAAGACGTTTCAGTAAAAGAAGAGGAAGACGCGTTCAGAGTGAAAGAGGAGGAGGATGTTACAGTAAAAGAAGAGGAGGAAGATGCAGTTTATGGAGTGGAAGAGGGGGAGATGACTGTCACATCGAAAAAGGAAGAAGAGGAGGAAACTGTATATCTGGGCCCGGTTTCCCAAAGGCATGATAAGGCATCCAATGGTTTTAACGATGAACGGGCCCTGATAAACACTAGTAAGTACTGTCTTAAATACAGAGGCACAAACTCTGCAGTTGTTGAACTGATGTGTGGTGTTAAAGGGGAAATCTGCAACTGCTACATCCATATTGTGACTTTATAATTATTAATTTATAGCCATTGATTCTTGAAGAATATAACACATGCCTCATGAGCTTAGTTCAACTGTTGTACCCCATCAGAACCCCCAAAGAAACTTTTTTTACTCCAATGTTTAGAAACAATGTAATCAACACTGTATACCCTCAACATGGTTAAAACTATAATGTTGACATCATGGATGGTCAGTCCTTGCATCCATAGGTCAGTCTATGCATTTGAGAGTAGTTACATTTCTCCAGACCCATAATCATCTTATAACCAAAACAGTGGTGGAATTACAGCTTTGTTATTGGTTGAACTGCAGATTGGTTGATTGATTGTGTGGCTTTTTTAAAGGGGCAACCTAGTTTTAAAACAGAAACAAAATGGCTGCCCAGAGACTTGGTTTGGTAAACAGCTGAGGGATGGGGGAAGGAGAAATGTAACCACTCTCAAATTCATAGGGACCTCGTCAAGAAGTTCAGACATCTTGGCGTAACAGTTATAAGGTGTTGGCTTGACAGTCACTGGACCCAGGTTTGAGTTCAGCTCAGGACCTCCCCCTGAATTCACTACACTATGAATACAAGGACTTGCCATCCATGAGGTCATAATGATAGTTCAACCAGGTTTCTAGGCTATATAGTATATTCTAGAATTCATCCATGATGTTATAATGATAGTTTACCCTGTTTGGGATAGGGGGCAGTATTTTCACGTCCGGATAAAAAACGTACCCGATTTAATCTGGTTACTACTCCTGCCCAGAAACTAGAATATGCATATAATTAGTAGATTTGGATAGAAAACACTCTAAAGTTTCTAAAACTGTTTGAATGGTGTCTGTGAGTATAACAGAACTCATATGGCAGGCAAAAACCTGAGAAGATTCCATACAGGAAGGCCCTGTCTGATAATTTGTTGTCCTTCTGCATCTCTATCGACATTACAGCATCTGTGCTGTAACGTGACACTTTCTAAGGCTTCCATTTGCTCTCTAAAGCCACCAGAAAGTGGAATGGGGTGTCTGCTGTCTCTGGGCAATGTACAGCAGCTCTGTTTGTGATCAGTCAGCCTGGGGACAGTGAGACTGAGATGCGCGTTCACGAGAATTCCATTTTTTTTTCTTTCAGCCTTTGAATGAATACAACGTTGCCCGGTTGTAATATTATCGCTATTTTACGAGAAAAGTAGCATAAAAATTGATTTTAAACAGCGTTTGATATGTCACAAAAACCAAAACCACAGCTAAATGCAGCACTAACCTTTGATAATCTTCATCAGATGACACTCCTAGGACATTATGTTATACAATACATGCATGTTTTGTTCAATCAAGTTCATATTTATATCAAAAACCAGCTTTTTACATTAGCATGTAAAAAGCCCATAGAGGTTAACCTCTATGGGCTAGGTGGGACGCTTGCGTAACAGCCACTGGCAGCCTGTGGCGCGATTTTCAAAACGTTAAAAATCCTATTACTTCAATTTCTCAAACATATGACTATTTTACAGCTATTTAAAGACAAGACTCTCGTTAATCTAACCACACTGTCCGATTTCAAAAAGGCTTTACAACGAAAGCAAAACATTAGATTATGTCAGCAGAGTACCAAGCCAGAAATAATCAGACACCCATTTTTCAAGCCAGCATATAATGTCACCAAAACCCAGAAGACAGCTAAATGCAGCACTCACCTTTGATGATCTTCATCAGATGACAACCCTAGGACATTATGTTATACAATACATGCATGTTTTGTTCAATCAAGTTCATATTTATATCAAAAACCAGCTTTTTACATTAGCATGTGACGTTCAGAACTAGCATACCCCCCGCAAACTTCCGGGGAATTCGCTAACATTTTACTAAATTACTCACGATAAACGTTCACAAAAAGCATAACAATTATTATTTACACATAATTCTTAATGCTTTAGCAAGCATTATATTAAACAGGACATTCAAATATCCTTACAATTATAATCCAAAGTAGTGTGAAATGTACTCATAAGCAACCTGGAAATGGAGGTTACTCCCCTGAGTTTCCCCCATTCACATTCAGAATACATTGTGAAAAACTAAAATCTTTGCTCACCATTTTTGCTCCAGGCAGATATAGTACATCCATAACTAGTGGTTTCCTCATTAGCAGGGAGGAGTTTCTGCAATCAAATTGCCCTCGTGCCGCAATTTTAGCAAACACAGAAAGGGGCCTATATTGGAGACCAAAAGTCGTCTGGCACACTGCTTAGAGGTTCAACAACATGAATAACTTATTTCTAGCCTACAATCATCGATGTTACTACGAATGTGAAAACAAGACAAAATATGACTATTGTTGCTATCTTGACTGTCTTAATTTTCAAATTTAACAGATGACAATTGTTGTACAGTTTCATGGGTACGCTCTGGACATCACCCTTTACCTCAAATAAATAGTGGATTTCTGCTGTTGTGGGCCTTTAACCATCTGTCTGACTTTGTTGTTCACACAGGAGAGAGACGTGACTATCGTGGATCCTCTGGGGAGCCTCAACAACATCATGATGCTGAAGAGGCAGAGAAGAGTCTCTCCAGATCAGAACACCTCAAGAAACACCAGCAGAGACCCACAGGGAAGAGAACTCTCTGCTGCTCTGACTGTGGGAAAAGATTCAACTCTTCATCAAACCTTAAAATACATCAAAGAATTCACACAGGAGAGAAATCTTATAGCTGTGATCAATGTGGGAAGAGTTTTACTACATCTAGCTATCTAACAATACACCAGAGAACACACACAGGAGAGAAATCTTACGGCTGTGATCAATGTGGGAAGAGATTTATTCTGCTACAAACCCTGAAATCACACCAGAGAATACACTCTGGAGAGAAACCTTATGGCTGTGATCAATGTGGGAAGAGTTTTACTCAGCTAAGCAACCGGATAGTACACCAGCGGGGACACACAGGAGAGAAACCTTATAGCTGTAGTCAATGTGGGAAGAGTTTTATTCAGCTACAAACCCTGAAATCACATCAGAGAATACACACAGGAGAGAAACCTGTAATCAATGTGGGAAGAGTTTTAATCAGCTAAACAGCCTGATAGTACACCAGAGAACACACACAGGAGAGAAAAGGTTTTAAATGTGATCAATGTGGGAAGAGTTTTGGTACATCTGGATGTCTGACGACACACCAGAGAACACACACAGGAGAGAAACCTTATAACTGTAGTCAATGTGGGAAGAGTTTTACTACATCTAGCCAGCTGACTTTGCACCAGAGAACACACACAGGACATAATCCTTATAGCTGTACTCAATGTGGGAAGACATACTCTGATAAAAGTTATCTGATCAAACATCAGAAACTACATGAAGGAGTTGTTTCATGATAATGAAATAATGTCACAATGTAGAATGTTTTAACATTGTAGTAGGAGTATTTTAATAGTGTCACAATGTAGAACCTAAACGTTTGTCCCCTGTTCTATTGATTTCAGCATGATATGGATATTAGCCTCAGGGGGAAAATCCAGTCTCTGAAATGGAAGAGTTACTATTTATGTGATATAACAAAAAGTGACTAACAAAAGAAGAGTTGTGTTCCACTTATCACGTTGGCGACCCACTTGAATCAAAATGCATCACTTCAAAATGTAGCTAGCTGTTTTCTACCAGTTGTCCTCTAACCAGTGATGTACACATTATTCCCAGATTCCGTGTGGTTTTTGAGCTGTTAGTTTTAACAGGACGTGCAACCTCATCTCCCTCCTCTCGCACAATTGATCTCATCGTGATATCGATGAGTTATGACAAATAAGTGTTGTGTTCCTTTGTTTAGCGACCCCGACATTTAAATGCATCACTCCAAAATGTAGCTGACTGTCTTCTGCAGGTTGTCCTCTAACCAGTGAGGTAAAATATATCTCCATTTCCATGTGTTTTGTTTAGTTGTTAGTTTCAACAGCACGTACAACCTGATTTCCCCCCTAATCGATATCAGTGATTTATTGCTACTTGTCAAAACAACAGCGTTTCTGGTGCTTGTGCAGTCTATATGATTACTATTGTGGCAGATGTTTGTGTGTAAATAGTGTAACCGGTGCTGCACCTCTGTAACTGCGTTGTGTGTGGTTGATAGACGTGGAATTTGGAGATCAGGGCGTTTTAATTAAGCAGAATTCACTCTCTGCATCCAAAAGAAAATAAAACATTTGTAGAGCAGATATGTTCTGCGAATCGTCACCTCTTTCTACAACAGATGCACAATACAAGGGACTGGGATCATTCGAGGAGCACACATACAATAGCCTGCTAATACCTTAGCTATTAACCACATGTTGAATTCAGAATGTTGATATCATCCTAAAAAGTACAATTACAAGAGCATCTTAACAATACCATCCACTTATGAGTAACCTCTAAATATACAACATTATTCATGAACAAAACACTGTGTATGACTTTGTGCTTAAAATAATTAAACTTTTCTGAAGATGACAGAAAAAGCGTGCCTACCTCTCATAGTGCATCAAAATGATTTGAGCACGAGCATGCAGGGCAAAACGTAAGTACACACTCCCCTACTCCCAGGATGCAGACATGCATAATAACAAATCAACATGCCATATTAATATATGAACTTGGGGAAATTCACACAGTACTTTAACAACTGTTACATGAATTCAGGTGTGTGAAGGCTACCTGTGTCCTGCGTAACTTCATGAGGATGGACACGAGGACCAGGAGGGGATCTGCAGCTCGTCGCCGTGTGCCAGAGGAGGAGTCTGCTGCTCTGCAGGATGTTTCAAGGATGGGGTCCAACAACGCAGCAAGAGAGCCAATCCGTGTGCAGGAGATCTTCACCTCCTACTTCTTCAAAGAGGGTGCTGTTCCCTGACAACACCATAGACGTCACTATGCACAACCAAAAGCTCTTTTAAGAGCCATTCACATTGCAATAAGAGTATTCTTCCATTTACTTAGCTATGTCAACTGCAGTTATTCAATTCACAGTTTCTCTCCCTTTGATTTCTACTTCTCAGGTGAGGGTGCTGTTTAGGTAAGGGTGTGATGTCTGTGCAAAAACAAAACAGGCTATTTTAAATCACCCATATTGAAAAAATGTAGAACAATTAGACACCCTATAACCCACACCTACACACTCATGAATCAATCTGATTGATGGATTGTGTTGTGCAGTAAACAGGCTCAGGTGTATAACTGTGGCTCCTTCCACCTTCAAAGAATAGGCAAGAGGGCCAACCATGGAGAATAGTAAGACACTTCATTATTTCTATAACTACGCTATATTGTTTGTCCTCATGTGTCCATTCATGTTTTTCAGCATAAAGTACTCTGCAGCCACTTAGTGTGGTGTGGACACCAGGTGAGGCCACACACAGATTCCTGTTGAACACTGTCGCTTTAACTACCTTATTTTCTCAATAACAGTCTCTCTCCTTCACTTCATCCCTCTCTCCTCTTCTCCCTAAATCCTCTAGGTTATATCAGCTGTGTCGACGAACCCCTCCTGCATCTGAACTGGCTACATAGAGGGCACAGCATGATCAGAGGTGAGAGGTCACTTGGTCAGGTCAACAGGAAGTATTATTAAAGAGATGCTTTACATTGAAATACAGACAGAGATGCAGTAGTCCCAGAGTGAATGATCCCAGGTCAGTTTATATTATACAGGAAGTATTATTAAAGAGATGCTTTACATTGAAATACAGACAGAGATGCAGTAGTCCCAGAGTTAATGATCCCAGGTCAGTTTATATTATACAGGAAGTATTATTAAAGAGATGCTTTACATTGAAATACAGATAGAGATGCAGTAGTCCCAGAGTTAATGATCCAAGGTCAGTTTTACATTTCACCTCCTGATTGATGACTAACAATGTTAGAATAAAAAATAAAAACACAAGGTTTAAACATGCTCTCTCTCTCTCCATCTGTCTCTCGTCTGCAGGTATGTTTTGATGTGAGAGGATGCCAACCCCCAGTCCCATCATCACCACCTCACCTGCTTTTAAGAACCTTTGGGTCAACGAGAGACACTATTATGTAATTGTGATGAACTGAGAGAATATTTATGTAGCACTGTGATTCATTAATCATGTGCTGCCTTCCCTGCTCCTATGTGCTTACCTCTTTCCCTTTCTGTCTTTTACACCTCTCTCACCACCTCCTCTTTCTTCCTCTGTTTTTATAATGCACAACAGATGTGCATTGAAGTACAGATTAAACTTGTATTTATAACACTTGGATAATGAGCTTTTCAATAAAGCGTTTCACATTCTCTACTGGTTGAAATGAAGTGTAATGTGATGAAATACTCCACCTATCCTGTGTTTATCAGATCAATGCAGATGAAGGGCATTAGATGTTGAGATGAACCAGTGTTAGAGTATTTACATGATGCATAGGAAGTGTAGTGTACTGTTTTTTAACATTATATTTCTGTATATATGAATTAACTAGTTAAATCCTGTTTCTAGTCTATTAGTTACAATGTGTAACCATTGATGTCCCAGGACCAAGATTGGTAAACACTGTTGAAGTGTATAATTGTAATACATACATGCAGACACAGCGTCATTCAAAGACTGGAATTTGATACTCCTGGTATTGGATATGACTGAAAAATAATCTCAAAGACATTCATACCTAAACTGCACCTTTATTTGCCAAGGTAGAGTACATCATCAGTGAATATGTTAAATGTACAGGCTACAATGTGGGGATCTCATGCATGGTAATAACTACAAGTATATACGACTTGCATCCTTGGTACAACATGATATTATATTCTACTCAATCCATAGGCTTCATTAATGTCATTCAGGCTGTTTTGAAGTTGATACAACTGGCTATGATAGCTGAGGTTCATAGGTTCTGAACTAATATGTATACCAAACGTTTGGGTCCATACACAGATCGGCTAGATAGCTAGCTACACATCCATAGGCATACAGGTATTTTAATCATCCACTGAACAATAAGCAAGAACATAGCTAGCTACGTTATTTCATCTATCTGCATGGCAAATATCAGCAAGGCAAGCTTACACAATTGTACATTCAATTTTCAGTAAATTCTTCAGCTAGCTAGATTCTATACATCCACTGTTTCACAAAACGACAGCCTGGTTTGCTGGTTGTTTCAGGAGTCCCTAAATCAACCAGAATGACAATTTCATACTCATGTCACAACACCCATAAAGCTAGCCAGCTAGCTGGCTAATGTTAGCTAGTCAGCTAGCTGGCTAATGTTAGCTAGTCAGCTAGCTGGCTAAAGTTAGCTAGTCAGCTAGCTGGCTAATGTTAGCTAGCTAGCTATTGTTAGCTAGTCAGCTAGCTGGTTAATGTTAGCTAGTCAGCTAGCTGGCTAATGTTAGCTAGTCAGCTAGCTGGCTAATGTTAGCTAATGTTAGCTAGTCAGCAAGCTGGCTAATGTTAGCTAGTCAGCTAGTTGGCTAATGTTAGCTAGTCAGCTAGCTTGCTAAATCGCGATTTTCGTAAATTAACTTTATGATTAAAAAAAAGCATAATCGTTTGTCTCTACATGAACTAACATTACTGTCAACTGTACATGTTTCTGCATGATTCGTTATGACGTTATAATCCCTTACATTTGCTTCCATCCTAGTATTTCTGTCCGCCATCTTTGATCCAGTTCAGTTCTGTGTAGGGGTACCCCTCTCTCCTAGTGTTTCTGTCCGCCATCTTTGATCCAGTTCAGTTCTGTGTAGGGGTATCCCTCTCTCCTAGTGTTTCTGTCCGCCATCTTTGATCCAGTTCAGTTCTGTGTAGGGGTATCCCTCTCTCCTAGTGTTTCTGTCCGCCATCTTTGATCCAGTTCAGTTCTGTGTAGGGGTACCCCTCTCTCCTAGTATTTCTGTCCGCCATCTTTGATCCAGTTCAGTTCTGTGTAGGGGTTCCCCTCTCTCCTAGTGTTTCTGTCCGCCATCTTTGATCCAGTTCAGTTCTGTGTAGGGGTTCCCCTCTCTCCTAGTGTTTCTGTCCGCCATCTTTGATCCAGTTCAGTTCTGTGTAGGGGTACCCCTCTCTCCTAGTATTTCTGTCCACCATCTTAGATCCAGTTCAGTTCTGTGTAGGGGTACCCCTCTCTCCTAGTGTTTCTGTCCGCCATCTTTGATCCAGTTCAGTTCTGTGTAGGGGTACCCCTCTCTCCTAGTATTTCTGTCCGCCATCTTTGATCCAGTTCAGTTCTGTGTAGGGGTTCCCCTCTCTCCTAGTGTTTCTGTCCGCCATCTTTGATCCAGTTCAGTTCTGTGTAGGGGTACCCCTCTCTCCTAGTGTTTCTGTCCGCCATCTTTGATCCAGTTCAGTTCTGTGTAGGGGTATCCCTCTCTCCTAGTGTTTCTGTCCGCCATCTTTGATCCAGTTCAGTTCTGTGTAGGGGTATCCCTCTCTCCTAGTATTTCTGTCCACCATCTTTGATCCAGTTCAGTTCTGTGTAGGGGTACCTCTCTCTCCTAGTATTTCTGTCCTCCATCTTTGATCCAGTTCAGTTCTGTGTAGGGGTACCCCTCTCTCCTAGTATTTCTGTCCACCATCTTAGATCCAGTTCAGTTCTGTGTAGGGGTACCCCTCTCTCCTAGTGTTTCTGTCCGCCATCTTTGATCCAGTTCAGTTCTGTGTAGGGGTACCCCTCTCTCCTAGTATTTCTGTCCGCCATCTTTGATCCAGTTCAGTTCTGTGTAGGGGTTCCCCTCTCTCCTAGTGTTTCTGTCCGCCATCTTTGATCCAGTTCAGTTGTGTGTAGGGGTACCCCTCTCTCCTAGTGTTTCTGTCCACCATCTTTACTGAAGAAATTCTAACAGTCACTAGTGCAGCAGCAGCCTCCCCCGGTCCTAGTGCGGCCCCCTTAAAAAGTTTAAGATGCGATGGAACGGTTGACGAAAAAAATAAATCACAGAAAAAATATATTGACTGATATTGATTTATTTAAGGGGGGCTAATTAATATTTTAGTACCAGCGATGTCCCTAATGAATATTTAGGCTAATGAATATTTAGGCGTATCGACGTCCCGGATTCCTACCCTTTAACTTTTGTCTGAAAATTAAATAAACATTTTACTCAACTATGTTACCCACTCCAGTCAGCAGATGGCGGTGTGGGAATTTAAGGTAATGCTGTTGGTGTGACGTATAATGTAGTGGACGGAACGCTTCTTTCAACAGTAGCAACAGTTAATCAGCCACCTCGGTAGCTCGCTAGACAAAATAGCCGAACCAATAAAGCTCATTAGACGCTTTAGTGTATATTAGCCACTGTGTTTTAAACCCACTTCTGTCGTCTAGTTAGTTATCCGTTTTAATTTCATATTTACGGTGTTGTTGTTATTATTCAGCTAGCGGGCTGGTTAAGTTAGCATTAGCCTAGCTAGCTAACATCTCCGACCATGCGGTCACTGAGCTACTCTCCTGCTAAAGAAGAGGACGTCACAGTAAAACAAGAAGTAGAGGGTGAGGCCGTTACTGTGAAAGAAGAAAAATACGCGTTCAGAGTGAAAGAGGAGGAGGATGTTACAGTAAAAGAAGAGGAGGATGCAGTTTATGGAGTGAAAGAGGAAGAGGGGGAGATGACTGTTACATCGATAGAGGAGGAAACTGGACATCTGGGCCCGGTTTCCCAAACGCATCTTAAGGCGTCCAATGGTTCTAACGGTGAAATTAGCCATAAGATGGTTTTGAGAAACCGTTCCCTGATTAACACTAGTAAGTACTGTCTTAAATACAGAGGCACAAACTCTGCAGTTGTTGAACTGATGTGTGGTGTTAAAGCGGAAATATTCAACAGCTACATCCATATTTAGACTTTTAAAATTATTTATGTATAACCATTGATTCTTGAAGAATATAACACATGCCTCATGAGCTTAGTTCAACTGTTGTACCCCATCAGAACCCCAAATAAGCTTTTTTTTACTCCAATGTTTAGAAATGTAAACCAACACTGTATAGCCTCAACATGGTTAAAACTATAATGTTGATATCATGGATGGTCAGTCCTTGCATCCATAGGTCTGTCTATGAATTTGAGAGTAGTTACATTTCTCCAACCCCATAATCATCTTATAACCAAAACAGTGGTGGAATGACAGATTTGTTGTTGTATGAACGGCAGATTGCTGGGTTGTGTGGGTTTTTTCAACAGTAACAAAATGGCTGCCCAGAGACTTGGTTTGGTAAACAGCTGAGGGATGGGGGAAGGAGGAGTGTAACCACTCAAATTTATTCATCCAGGATGTCATAATTATAGTTTAACCAGGTTTCTAGGATATATAGTATATTCTAGAATTCATCCATGATGTCATAATGATAGTTTAACCAGGTTTCTAGGCTATATAGTATATTCTAGAATTCATCCATGATGTCATAATGATAGTTTAACCAGGTTTCTAGGCTATATAGTATATTCTAGAATTCATCCATGATGTCATAATGATAGTTTAACCAGGTTTCTAGGCTATATAGTATATTCTAGAATTCATCCATGATGTCATAATGATAGTTTAACCAGGTTTCTAGGCTATATAGTATATTCTAGAATTCATCCATGATGTCATAATGATAGTTTAACCAGGTTTCTAGGCTATATAGTATATTCTAGAATTCATCCATGATGTCATAATGATAGTTTAACCAGGTTTCTTGGCTATATAGTATATTCTAGAATTCATCCATGATGTCATAATGATAGTTTAACCAGGTTTCTGGGCTATATAGTATATTCTAGAATTGCCAGTGTAGATTTCCTGTGGAGGCAAATTATTAGAGCTGTTGATAAGTCATTGTATAGTATTCAGCCAATTGTTTTTCATGCCATTACATTAAAGGCAAGACATACCTAGATTCAATTACATTCATGAATTGGTTTGAAACCTTTGTTTTAAACCCGTCTCAAAATTGGTGCCTTGCCGGATTTGTAAAAAATGGTTTGTCATGAAACTCTATTTTTTAAATGTATTTAAATGTAACCTTTATTTAACTAGGCAAGTCAGTTAAGAACAAATTCTTATTTACAATGCCTGCCTACCCCGGACAACGCTGGGCCAATTGTGCGCCGCCCTATGGGACTCCAAATCACGGCCGGTTGTGATACAGCCTGGATTTGAACCAGGGTGTCTGTAGTGAAGCCTCAAGCACTGAGATGCAGTGTCCGCTGCGCCACTCGGGAGCCCCAAAATCATGGTCTAGTGCTGTCCCCAACTAAAATACATCTTGGTCAACCAAGAGTCATCTGTTCTTTCTACCAATCACCCCATGTGTTTTTATAAAATCTGTATGTACTGAACTTGTCTGATGCTTTAAGCACGCTGTTTGATTAAATAAATAAGACACACAAATGACGAGGGAGCCAGTCGTCAACATGACCTGACTGGAGGGAGCCAGTCGTCAACATGACCTGACTGGAGGGAGCCAGTCGTCAACATGACCTGACTGGAGGGAGCCAGTCGTCAACATGACCTGACTGGAGGGAGCCAGTCGTCAACATGACCTGACTGGAGGGAGCCAGTCGTCAACATGACCTGACTGGAGGGAGCCAGTCGTCAACATGACCTGACTGGAGGGAGCCAGTCTTCAACATGACCTGACTGGAGGGAGCCAGTCGTCAACATGACCTGACTGGAGGGAGCCAGTCGTCAACATGACCTGACTGGAGGGAGCCAGTCGTCAACATGACCTGACTGGAGGGAGCCAGTCGTCAACATGACCTGACTGGAGGGAGCCAGTCGTCAACTTGACCTGACTGGAGGGAGCCAGTCGTCAACATGACCTGACTGGAGGGAGCCAGTCGTCAACATGACCTGACTGGAGGGAGCCGACCAGTTCTGAAAGCCTTTAGTCGTGCCCTCATCCTACTCCTCTGGTGATGTAGACGTTATCCCAGGCCCTGTGTGTCCCCAGGCGCTCTCATTTGTTGACTTCTGTAACCGTAAAAGCCTTGGTTTCATGCATGTTAACATCAGAAGCCTCCTCCCTAAGTTTGTTTTACTCACTGCTTTAGCACACTCCGCCAACCTTGATGTCCTTGCCGTGTCTGAATCCTGGCTTTGGAAGGTCACCAAAAATTCTGAAATTTTCATCCCCAACTACAACATTTTCCATCAAAATGAGAGGAGTTGCAATCTACTGCAGAGATGGCCTGCAATGTTCTATCATACATTCCAGGTCTAAGCCCAAACAGTTCAAGCTTTTAATTAAAAAAATGAATCTCTCCAGAAATAAGTCTCTCACTGTTGCCGCCTGTTACAGACCCCCCTCAGCTCCCAGCTGTGCCCTGGACACCATATGTGAATTGATTGGCCCCCATCTATCTTCAGAGTTTGTTCTGTTAGGTGACCTAAACTGGGATATGCTTAACCTCTCTAGGGGGTTTTCAAAACGTTTGAAATGCTATTACTTCAATTTCTCAAACATATGACTATTTTACAGCTATTTAAAGACAAGACTCTCGTTAATCTAACCACACTGTCCGATTTCAAAAAGGCTTTACAGCGAAAGCAAAACATTAGATTATGTCAGCAGACTACCCAGCCAGAAATAATCAGACTACCCATTTTTCAAGCTAGCATATAATGTCACAAAAACCCAAAAGACAGCTAAATGCAGCACTAACCTTTGATGATCTTCATCAGATGACACACCTAGGACATTATGTTATACAATACATGCATGTTTTGTTCAATCAAGTTCATATTTATATCAAAAAACAGCTTTTTACATTAGCATGTGACGTTCAGAACTAGCATACCCCCCCGCAAACTTCCGGGGAATTTACTAACAATTTACTAAATTAGTCACGATAAACGTTCACAAAAAGCATAACAATTATTTTAAGAATTATAGATACAGAACTCCTCTATGCACTCGATATGTCCGATTTTAAAATAGCTTTTCGGATGAAGCACATTTTGCAATATTCTAAGTACATAGCCCAGCCATCACGGGCTAGCTATTTAGACACCCGGCAAGTTTAGCCTTCACCAAAATCAGATTTACTATAAGAAAAATGGTCTTACCTTTCCTGTTCTTCGTCAGAATGCACTCCCAGGACTTCTACTTCAATAACAAATGTAGGTTTGGTCCCAAATAATCCATCGTTATATCCAAATATCCTCTGTTTTGTTCGTGCGTTCTAGACACTATCCCAATGGTAAATCACGGTCGCACGCATGGCGCATAACGTGACACATTTTTTTGAAATATTCCATTACCGTACTTCGAAGCATGTCAACCGCTGTTTAAAATCAATTTTTATGCAATTTATCTCGTAGAAAAGCGATAATATTCCGACCGGGAATCTGCGTGTCTGTAAACGGAGGGAAAAACAGAAAGGCGGGGGCGGCCAGTGCTCGAGCCTAAGCCCTTTGTCCTCTGATAGACCACTTAGCAAAAGCGCTCGTGTGTTTCAGCCAGGGCTTTGAATTACGTCATTCAGGTTTTTCCCGGGCTCTGAGAGCCCATTGGAGCCGTAGGAAGTGTCACGTAACAGCAGAGATCCTTTGTAATGAATAGAGATGACAAAGAAGGGCAATAAATGGTCAGACAGGCCACTTCCTGCATGAAACCTTCTCAGGTTTTGGCCTGCCATATGAGTTCTGTTATACTCACAGACACCATTCAAACAGTTTTAGAAACTTTAGGGTGTTTTCTATCCAATGCCAATAATTATATGCATATTCTAGTTACTGGGCAGGAGTAGTAACCAGATTAAATCGGGTACGTTTTTTATCCAGCCGTGTCAATACTGCCCCCTATCCCCAACAGGTTAACAAACAGATCACTGACCATTTTGAATCCCACCGTACCTTCTCTGCTGTGCAATCCACTTTCCGAGCTGATCGCAGGTGCACCTCAGCCACGCTCAAGGTACTAAACGATATCATAACCGCCATCGATAAAAGACAGTACTGTGCAGCTGTCTTCATCAACCTGGCCAAGGCTTTCGACTTTGTCAATCACCTTATTCTTATTGGCACACTCAACAGCCTTGGTTTCTCAAATGACTGCCTCGCCTGGTTCACCAACTACTTCTCAGACAGAGTTCAGTGTGTCAAATCGGAGGGCCTGTTGTCCGGACCTCTGGCAGTCTCTATGGAGCTACCACAGGGTTCAATTGTCGGACCGACTCTTTTCTCTGTATATACCAACAATGTTGCTCTTGCTGCGGGTGATTCCTTGATCCACCTCTACGCAGACGACACCATTCTGTATACATCTGGCCCTTCTTTGGACACTGTGTTAACAAACCTCCAAACGAGCTTCAATGCCATACAACACTCCATCTGTGGCCTCCAACTGCTCTTAAATGCTAGCAAAACTAAATGTATGCTCTTCAACCGGTCGCTGCCCGCACCCGCCCGTCAGCATCACTACTCTGGACGGTTTTAACTTAGAATATGTGGACAACTATAAATACCTAAGTGTCTGGCTAGACTGAAAACTCTCCTTCCAGCCTCATATTAAAATATTAAGCATTTTCAATACAAAATTAAATCTAGAATCGGCTTCCTATTTCGCAACATAGCCTCCTTCACTCACGCTGCCAAACATACCCTCGTAAAACTGACTATCCTACCGATCCTTGACTTTGGCGATGTCATTTTCAAAATAGCCTCCAACACTCTACTCAGCAAACTGGATGCAGTCTATCACAGTGCCATCCGTTTTGTCACCAATGCCCCATATACCACCCACCACTGGGACCTGTATGCTCTCGTCGGCTGGCCCTCGCTACATATTCGTCGCCAAACCCACTGGCTCCAGGTCATCTATAAGTCTTTGCTAGGCCGCCTTCACTCACTGGTCACCATAGCAACACCCACCCATAGCACGCGCTCCAGGAGGTATATCTCACTGGTCAGCCCCAAAGCCAACACCTACTTTGGCCGCCTTTCCTTCCAGTTGTCTGCTGCCAATGACTGGAACGAATTGCAAAAATCGCTGAAGTTGGAGACATATATCTCCCTCACTAACTTTAAGCATCAGCTATCTGAGCAGCTTACCAATCGCTGCAGCTGTACACAGCCCATCTGTAAATGGCCCATCCAACTGCCTACCTCATCCCCATGTTTTTATTTACTTTTTTTGCTCTTTTGTACACCAGTATTTCTACTTGCACATCATCTGCACATCTATCACTCCAGTGTTAATTTGCTAAATTGTAATTACTTCGCTACTATGGCCTATTTATTGCCTTACCTCCTTGCTACATTTGCACAACTGTATATAGATTTTTCTGTTGTGTTATTGACTACTTTTTATCCCATTTGTAACTCTGTTGTTTTTTTCTGTCGCACTGCTTTGCTTTATCTCGGCCAGGTCGCAGTTGTAAATGAGAACTTGTTCTCAACTAGCCTACCTGGTTAAATAAAGGTGAACTAAAAAAATGAAGTAAAAACATATTAACTTTATTGACATTAATGTGGTTCTTCAATAATTACACATAATTCTTAATACTGTAGCAAACATTATATTAAGCAGGACATTCAAACGAGCCTTACAATTATAATCCAAAGTAGTGTGAAATGCACTGAAATGCACTCATAAGCAATGAATAAATTATTTAAACATTCATTACAGACATCAATTGTTGTACAACATCATGGCTACTCTGTTGGCATCACCTTTTACAGTGGATTACCGCTGTTGTGGGCCTTTATATCATCTGTCTGACTTTGTTGTTCACACAGGAGAGATACGGGACTATCGTGGATCCTCTGGGGAGCCTCAACAACCTCATGATGCTGAAGAGGCAGAGAAGAGTCTCTCCACATTAGAACACCTCAAGAAACACCTGCAGAGACCCACAGGGAAGAGAACTCACTGCTGCTCTGACTGTGGGAAGAGATTCACCTCATCAACAGGCATTCAAATTCATCAGAGAACACACACGGGAGAGAAACCTTATAGCTGTGATCAATGTGGGAAGAGTTTTGCTGCATCTGGCCAGCTGACTTTACACCAGAGAATACACACGGGAGAGAAACCTTATAGCTGTGATCAATGTGGGAAGAGTTTTGCTGCATCTGGCCAGCTGACTTTACACCAGAGAACACACACAGGAGAGAAACCTTATAGCTGTGATCAATGTGGGAAGAGTTTTGCTGCATCTGGCCAGCTGACTTTACACCAGAGAACACACACAGGAGAGAAACCTTATAGCTGTGATCAATGTTGGAAGAGTTTTGCTGCATCTAGCAGTCTGACTAAACACCAGAGAATACACACAGGAGATAAATCTTATAGCTGTGGTCAATGTGGGAAGAGTTTTGGTCAATCTTGCCATCTGACTCAACACCAGAGAACACACACAGGAGAGAAATCTTATAGCTGTGATCAATGTGGGAAGAGTTTTGCTCGATCTGGAGTGCTGACACTACACCAGAGAACACACACAGGAGAGAAATCTCATAGCTGTAATCAATGTGGGAAGAGTTTTGCTCGATCTGGAGTGCTGACACTACACCAGAGAACACACACAGGAGAGAAACCTCATAGCTGTAATCAATGTGGGAAGAGATACTCTGATAAAAGATATCTGATTAAACATCAGAAAATTCATGAAGGAGTTGTTTCATGATATCAATGAAATAATGTCACAATGTAGAATGTTTTAACATTGTAGAAGGAGTATTTTAATGATGTCACAATGTAGAACCCTAAACGTTTGTCCCCTGTTCTATTGATTTCAACATGATATGAATATTAGACTCGGGGGGAAAACCCAAACTCTGAAATGGAAGAGTACTATTTATGAGATTTAACAAAAAGTGACTAACACAAAAAGAGCTGTGTTACACTTACCACGTTGGTGACCCACTGGAATCAAAATGCAACACTTCAAAATGTAGCTAGCTGTTTTCTACAAATTGTCCTCTAACCAGGGATGTACACATTATTCCCAGATTCCGTGTGATTTTTGAGCTGTTAGTTTTAACAGGACGTGCAACCTCATCTCCTTCCTCTCGGCACAATTGATTTTAACATGATATCGATGAGTTATGACAAATAAGTGTTGTGTTCCTTTGTTTAGGGACCCCTAAATTTAAATGCATCACTCCAAAATGTAGCTGACTGTCTTCTGCAGGTTGTCCTCTAACCAGTGAGGTAAAAGATATCTCCATCTCCATGTGTTTTTTGTTTTGTTGTGTTAGTTTCAAAGAGCAGGTTCAACCTGATTTTCCCCCCAAATGGATATAAGATTTGTGTTTTGCGTTTAGCTAGTGCGTTGCTATGGATCTTTATTTATTTTGGCTGCACGTTTTTCCGTATTGGAGATGAGTTTTGTTTGGGCTCGTTCCAAGGAGACGAGAGTTCTAGAAGCTAGTGGGATCTAGAAAGAGGAGAGTTCTAGAAGCTAGTGAGTTTTAGGATTCTATAGAAAGAAAAAGGAGAAACAAATAATCCTATTGTATATTATTATTTAGAAATACGTGTTTTTTCTTGTTTTTAATTGTTGACAGCCAGTAGACACCATGTTTATATTGGTGAAGGTGAATCATTGTAGTTGATTATAATGTGAAATGGAAGTTGTTTTCTGTTGGTGGTGAGCAAACTTGTCCAACAAAAATATAGGATATATTTGTTGTCTTAAGGTGTTACAGGCTTTGGTTTTTCCATTTATGTTTTGAGGTTGGACTTTAGCACGTCTAGCTCGTTAGCACGTCTAGCTCGTTAGCACGTCTAGCTCGTTAGCACGTCTAGCTCGTTAGCACGTCTAGCTCGTTAGCACGTCTAGCTCCGTTAGCCCGTCTAGCTCGTTAGCACGTAGGACGCACTGATTGGTGTCACCTCGTTAGTCAGTATGTGTTACACCTGTGCTGGCTTGTCCATCTCGTTAGTGAGAAGGTGTTTCACCTGAGCTGGTCCAGGTTCTATTTAAGAGTGTCTGGCCCAGTGCTCCAGTTGTCTTGATACATGTGGAGAGTCAACACCTTTAGTTGCTCCACCTTTTTGGTTTGCTTCCTGTCTTCCATAACTAGTGGTTTCCTCATTAGCAGATATACTACATCCATAACTAGTGGTTTCCTCATTACCAGATATACTACATCCATAACTAGTGGTTTCCTCATTACCAGATATACTACATCCATAACTAGTGGTTTCCTCATTACCAGATATACTACATCCATAACTAGTGGTTTCCTCATTAGCAGATATACTACATCCATAACTAGCGGTTTCCTCATTACCAGATATACTACATCCATAACTAGCGGTTTCCTCATTAGCAGGTATACTACATCCATAACTAGTGGTTTCCTCATTACCAGATATACTACATCCATAACTAGTGGTTTCCTCATTACCAGATATACTACATCCATAACTAGTGGTTTCCTCATTAGCAGATATACTACATCCATAACTAGTGGTTTCCTCATTACCAGATATACTACATCCATGACTAGTGGTTTCCTCATTAGCAGATATACTACATCCATAACTAGTGGTTTCCTCATTACCAGATATACTACATCCATAACTAGTGGTTTCCTCATTACCAGATATACTACATCCATCACTATCGGTTTCCTTATTAGCAGGGAGGAGTTTCTACAATCAAATTTCAAAGTTTCGTGCCGCAATTTTATTAAACACAGAAAGGGGCCTATATTGGAGACCAGACGTCGTCTGGCACACTGCTTAGAGTTTCAACAACTTTAACTTATTTCTAGCCTACAATCATCGATTTCACTACTATAGTGAAAACAAGACAAAATATGACTATTCTTGCTCATTTTAAGACATTTGTCCAACAATTTTAACATGACATTACAGACGTCAATTGTTGTACAACAACAGCATGGCTACGCTGTTGGCATCCCCTTTTACAGTGGATTTCTACTGTTGTGGGCCTTTAATCATCTGTCTGACTTTGTTGTTCACACAGGAGAGAGACTTGACTATCGTGGATCCTCCGGGGAGCCTCAACAACCTCATGATGCTGACGAGGCAGAGAAGAGTCTCTCCAGATCAGAACACCTCAAGAAACACCTGCAGAGATCCACAGGGAAGAGAACTCACTGCTGCTCTGATTGTGGGAAGAGATTCACCTCCTCATCAGGCATTAAAATTCATCAGAGAATTCACACAGGAGAGAAATCTTTTAGCTGTGGTCAATGTGGGAAGAGTTTTACTTGGTCAACCAGCCTGATATCACACCAGAGAATACACACAGGAGAGAAACCTTATAGCTGTGGTCAATGTGGGAAGAGTTTTATAACATCTGGCTCTCTGACTCTACACCAGAGAATACACACAGGAGAGAAACCTTGTAGCTGTGATCAGTGTGACAAGAGATTCTCCGGTAAAAGACATCTGATCAAACATCAGAAAATACATGAATGAGTTGTTTCATGATATCAATGATATAATGTCACAATGTAGAAAGTTTTAACATTGTACTAGGAGTATTTTAATAGTGTCACAATGTAGAACCCTAAACGTTTGCCCCTGTTCTATTGATTTCAACATGATATGGATATTAGCCTCAGGGGGAAAATCCAGGCTCTGAATTGGAAGAGTTACTATTTATGTGATTTAATAAAAAGTGACTAACAAAAAAAGAGTTGTAACACTTACCATGTTGGTGACCCACTGGAATCAAAATGCAACACTTCAAAATGTAGCGATCTGTTTTTTACAAATTGTCCTCTAACCAGGGGTGTACACATTATTCCCAGATTCCGTGTGATTTTTGAGCTGTTAGTTTTAACAGGACGTGCAACCTCATCTCCCTCCTCTCGGCACAATTGATTTCAACATGATATCGATGAGTTATGACAAATAAGTGTTGTTCCTTTGTTTAGGGACCCCTAAATTTAAATGCATCACTCCAAAATGTAGCTGACTGTCTTCTGCAGGTTGTCCTCTAACCAGTGAGGTAAAATATATCTCCATTTCCATGTGTTTTTTGTTTTGTTGTGTTAGTTTCAAGAGCAGGTTCAACCTGATTTCCCCCCAAATGAATATAAGATTTGTGTTTTGTGTTTAGCTAGTGCGTTGCTATGGATCTTTATTTATTTTGACTGCACGTTTTCCGTATTGGAGATGAGTTTTGTTTGGGCTCGTTCCAAGGGGACGAGAGTTCTAGAAGCTAGTGGGATTTAGAAAGAGGAGAGTTCTAGAATCTAGTGAGTTTTAGGAAGAGGAGAGTTCTAGAATCTAGTGAGTTTTAGGAAGACGAGTGTTCTAGAAGCTAGTTAGTTTTAGGATTCTATAGAAAGAAAAAGGAGAAACAAATAATACTATTGTATATTATTATTTAGAAATACGTGTTTTTTTCTTGTTTTTAATTGTTGACATCCAGTAGACACCATGTTTATATTGGTGAAGGTGAAGCATTGTAGTTGATTATAATGTGAAATGGAAGTTGTTTTCTGTTGGTGGTGAGCAAACTTTTCCAACAAAAATATAGGATATATTTGTTGTCTTAAGGTGTTACAGGCTTTGGTTTTTCCATTTATGTTTTGAGGTTGGACTTTAGCACGTCTAGCTCGTTAGCCCGTATAGCTCGTTAGCCCGTATAGCTCGTTAGCACGTCTGGCTCGTTAGCACGTCTAGCTCGTTAGCAGGTATAGCTCGTAGCAGGTCTAGCTCGTTAGCACGTCTAGCTCGTTAGCACGTCTAGCTCGTTAGCGCGTCTAGCTCGTTAGCGCGTCTAGCTCGTTAGCTCGTCTAGCTCGTTAGCCCGTCTAGCTCGTTAGCTCGTCTAGCTCGTTAGCACGTAGGACGCACTGATTGGTGTCACCTCGTTAGTCAGTATGTGTTACACCTGTGCTGGCTTGTCCATCTCGTTAGTGGGAAGGTGTTTCACCTGAGCTGGTCCAGGTTCTATTTAAGAGTGTCTGGCCCAGTGCTCCAGTTGTCTTGATACATGTGGAGAGTCAACACCTTTAGTTGCTCTACCTTTTTGGTTTGCTTCCTGTCTTTAAGTTTGGTGTGGGTTTTTCTTTTGTTTGTCTCTTCTTGGGCAGATTTAGTGGGTCTCATGGTGGGTGTCTTTTAGGTCCCAGTTGTTGTTACTAGTCAACTTCCAGTGGACACCCCCATAGTGTCTTTCAGAGCCCCTCCTAAAAACATGCTTATATTTTGGGTTGGTTGTTGCATCCAATTAATATTTTAATCAATGGATTTTCCTTAGAATGCTAATTCGTCTTTCAGTTGTTAATCTTATGTTTGTTGTGGTAAATATTTCTGTTTATTTTCATTGTTTTATTTTTTTTCCTGTGAAGCATCCATGTCTGAAATGTGCTGTATAAATAAAGCTTGATTTGAACATATTGCAAAAGAAATCAACAGACTCTTGCTAAACCAATACGTATCTTGGTCCATCTTATTATGAAAAAAGTATAAATTCAGTTAATCTCCCACTATGTTAAAATAGTGCTGGTCTGTACATTTAGTATCACTTTTCAACCAACCTAGTGCATTTGTTGAAGATAAATGTTGAATTCAACAATACGTCAAAGGATTCAACTACTGCAAACCGAAACAAACAAATGGATCAACCAGATCAATCCCACTTTTCCAGCCTGCTGAAGGCGTGGTGGAGTGGTAAACACCACCCCCGGCTCTACCAGGGGCTTGAGGTGGTCTCCCACAGCTCTGCTTATGTCATGTTCTGTGGCCTTGCTGTTCCATTTCTTGACTGCCCCTGCAACACAGAAACACATTTAGTCTTATTATATAAAACACTCAAAGTAATGGATATGGAGCATCTATGGCCTCAGTTACACCTGGCACCTAAATGTGACTTCTGATCACTCCAAGCTGCATTAGGTTCAGATCTACCAGGATGGGCCTTGACGCAGTCAGGCCACTGAATATGCATCAGCAATGTAAAGAGATGGGGTGAATGAGTGGGGAAAAGTACATTTGACACAAATGACCTTCATTATATCAAAGAACAAATGTGTGTCTGAGGGGAAATTAACTTTCATACAGCCAAAAGGGGTGAGAAATTACACCAATATCAGTGGACAATTTGTACTAATGTAAATAAACATAGATGATGGAACATATTCCTTTTAGCTGACGTGATGAACCGCTAAGGGGACATAAATATTTACCATCTAAACCATGTGTGACCTCTCACCTCTCTGGCTGTAGAAGTGTTCTTCCTAACCAGTCCCTCAACAGCTCTCTGACTGAGCTCCACCCTCACTGGGTCTTCAGAGGAGAGGAAGGCTGAGGAGGGATGGAAGGATGAATGGATCAGTCAGTCAATAAAGTGTAGAGCTGCTGTCTATGCTGTCTGACAAAATCACTATTTTAGTAGTTCATTAAAGTAAATAAGGCTTTATGACTGCTGAATACCAACTATCAATCACTTAGATCATGTATTTCCAGGTAGAGATACATCCTTGGGACGTCCCTAGCCCGTTGAAGTTGACATTTTAAATGGTTAAGGTAGGGGTTAAGGTTAGGGTTTAGGGTAGGGATGTCCCAAGGATCCCAGATAGCATTGACCATTGTGCATTCTTCTGTCTCTTTTACATAGCAGGTGATGAGTTCTGACTTCTGAACTTGAAAATATGAAATATCCTTATTCATGTCACTGTTTGAGGGGAATGTAGAACGTTTACATTCTGTCAGAATGTGTTATTGTTAGACGTCAGGGATCCTATGGAAGGAGAAGGGCCACAGTCTGGAACAAGTCAACAGGACAGCCGTGAGGTGGGGAGGAGAAGGGCCACAGTCTGGAACAAGTCAACAGGACAGCCGTGAGGTGGGGAGGAGAAGGGCCACAGTCTGGAACAAGTCAACATGACAGCCGTGAGGTGGGGAGGAGAAGGACCACAGTCTGGAACAAGTCAACAGGACAGCCGTGAGGTGGTGGGGAGGAGAAGGGCCACAGTCTGGAACAAGTCAACAGGACAGCCGTGAGGTGGGGAGGAGGGAGGAATTTAGGCTGAGGTCAGGTCAGGTCAAGTGAGGAAGAACTCATGTGACTAAAGTTCTGCCTAGCAACAGAGGTGTAATTCAACATCAGTTCACCGTCTCACCTCATACTGTATTGGAGCTGCAGCAGCTTCTGCTAACGTTAGCTTCGTTAACTAACTAACTAACTTAGGACGGTGACCTGTCCAGACGAGATGTTACAACGAACTGAATCGTCAATGGAGGTCTTCCTCTTTATATAGCCTGCTACAGCATGCAATACTATTAACTCACAAGGGGGCATAACGTTACATGTACAATACTATCCCATTTTGGAAACGTTACATGTACAATACTATCCCATTTTGGAAACGTTACATGGATAATAGTATCCCATTTTGGAAACGTTACATGTACAATACTATCCCATTTTGGAAACATTACATGTACAATACTATCCCATTTTGGAAACGTTACATGGACAATACTATCCCATTTTGGAAACGTTACATGTACAATACTATCCCATTTTGGAAACGTTACATGTCCGCCCCCTTGTGGAGGGAAATTAATATCTTAGATGGTAGCTGTAGATGGGATTCAAATGCATAATGGTATTAATACAGTGTCTAGACTACCTCTTTTGTATAAATGCTCTTCAGAATCCAAACACAGTATTGCCACGCAGCAAAATGTTGTGTATAATCTTTCAAGTCAGCCTGATAAAATATTGAACAATTTGTGTACAAAGATATCTTGAAATGTGATATTAGGGCTGTATGGCAGTACTGTTACTGTATGGCAGTACTGTATTGGCTAGTGCTTTCTCCAATATGTTCTTCTATTTTACATTACATTGTTTGTCGATGCCATTTATCTTTCAATATTCATTTAAAATATATATATATATATATATATATATATATATATATATATATATATATATATATATATATATATATATATATATATTAATACTTGTAAGACTATTCTTTGACACATTTTCTCTTCCTTTGAAATTCTTATAGGACAGAACATGGACACAATGCAATTGGGATCAAGAAGGTACAGATATGTTGTAGGACAGCTGCATTTGAAGTGTACATTTAACCTACATAGCAGTCAATACAAACATAGAACATCACCCAAAACACCCAAAACAAACACTCCCTGCCACACCCTGACCAAACTACAATAACAAATAACCCCTTTTACTGGTCAGGACGTGACAGCACTGTTTTTCAGCCAGAGACAGCAGAGTCATCATTCACCATTTTGCCGCCTTCTGAGAGCCTATGAGAGCCGTAGGAAGTGTCACGTTACGGCAGAGATCCTCAGTTTTCAATAAAGAGAGTGTAGAAGGCCAAGAAATGGTCAGAGAGGGTACTTCCTGTAAGGAATCTTCTCAGGTTTTGGCCTGCCAAATGAGTTCTGTTATACTCACAGACACCATTCAAACAGTTTTAGAAACTTTGGAGTGTTTTCTATCCAAAGCTAATAATTATATGCATATTCTAGTTTCTGGGCAGGAGTAATAATCAGATTAAATCGGGTACGTTTTTTATCCGGCCGTGAAAATACTGCCCCCTAGCCATAACAGGTTGTAGTTACAGTATACTACAATTAACTAATAGTATGTAGTATATACTCATTAAGTATGTAGTTACAGAATACTACAATTAACTAATAGTATGTAGTATATACTCATTAAGTATGTAGTTACAGTATACTACAATTAACTAATAGTATGTAGTATATACTCATTAAGTAAGTTGTATACAGTATGTTAGTATGGGTAGTCAAACACAGATATTCGCCTTTTTTCAATTGTTTTCAATGCCATTACATTAAAGGAGAAACATACCTACATTCAATAACATTTATACATTGTCTGAAACCTTTGTTTTAAACCCTTCTCAAAGTTGGTGCCTTGCTGGATTTGTATTTTTTTATTTTTTTTTTATTTAACACTACTTGACTTTCCTTGTATTTATGGCAGTGTAGTTCCCTTCAGGGTCAGTCAACTTTGGTACAACATACTATAGGGAGTCGCGACTTCGGTTGAAGGATCTAAAATCACACCTGAAAAGGCCAATGAAATCCGCTCCGGACTGGAAGTCCCGCCTTCCACAGGTGATGAGGGTCAGGCTGGGATTCATTCCTTCCATTATTCCGCTCTTCACCTCGGTGTGAACCGGAACAATTCATGCTACTAAAACATACAATTGGAACACGAGACTGTCTTACGTTGCTCCAACTAAACTGACCCTTAGTGGTAGAGTGTGATCAACCCCTGGACTTTGTGTGGTTCTCATAGTTTCCTAATCACAATGTCCTGGTTATAGCAATGAGTAAGATGGCTAAAAATGAGACCTAGGCAATGAAAGTTAAGACCGAGGTAAAGTTGGATTTATATTCACACATTCAGATATTCAACAGACATTGGCCAAAAGCCATTTAAAATGGTATAAATCAATAACTAATTCATTGATTATCACAGAAACATCAAACTAGATTTATTATATACATGTCTAGCATACTTTTACAACTTTTTTTAAACAAAAATTCCAGTTTTGATTTTATAGAAATACATAAATATATAAAATGCCATTTAAAAGTGGTATAAATCAATAACTAATTCACCATTTGTCACAGAACAAATAATAATAAAAAGTTCATTTGTGAAATGTCTTTCCTTAATGCATTTGAGCCAATCAGTTGTGTTGTGACAAGGTAGGGTTTTCTCACTTTCTAGTAGGCTTATATTGAACATATGGCAAATAGGAGTGGCGATGTCGTCCTCTATTATCCTCAGTCATTTTTCCATCCAAGTTGTCAGACCCCGGTGGCCTGAAAAAGAAAAGGAGAACTTCACGCTCCAGGAGCTCAGATGCAATCATTTAATAACCTAATAACCAACGTTTCCACAGACAAGCTGTCTTCATCACGGTATAATGACAAACACTGCAGGTAACTGGTTTATATTGTGTCAAAGGACACACACAGGTGTCTGTAATCATGTCTGAGTGTGGCCTGATATCATTGGTTAATTTACAGATATAAATAGAACATATGAAAACATAAATGGATAGCATACGATCATAGATACAATTTGGCTATGTAGACCTACAAACATTTACAATGAATAGAAATATTACAATAATGGATACATAGACCTCCAAACATTTACAATGAATAGCAATATTACAATAATGGATACATAGACCTCCAAACATTTACAATGAATAGCAATATTACAATAATGGATACATAGACCTCCAAACATTTACAATGAATAGCAATATTACAATAATGGATACATAGACCTCCAAACATTTACAATGAATAGCAATATTACAATAATGGATACATAGACCTCCAAACATTTACAATGAATAGCAATATTACAATAATGGATACATAGACCTCCAAACATTTACAATGAATAGCAATATTACAATAATGGATACATAGACCTCCAAACATTTACAATGAATAGCAATATTACAATAATGGATACATAGACCTCCAAACATTTACAATGAATAGCAATATTACAATAATGGATACATAGACCTCCAAACATTTACAATGAATAGCAATATTACAATAATGGATACATAGACCTCCAAACATTTACAATGAATAGCAATATTACAATAATGGATACATAGACCTCCAAACATTTACAATGAATCGCAATATTACAATAATGGATACATAGACCTGCAAAGATTTACAATGAATAGCAATATTACAATAATGGATACATAGACCTGCAAACATTTACAATGAATAGCAATATTACAATAATGGATACATAGACCTCCAAACATTTACAATGAATAGCAATATTACAATAATGGATACATAGACCTCCAAACATTTACAATGAATAGCAATATTACAATAATGGATACATAGACCTGCAAACATTTACAATGAATAGCAATATTACAATAATGGATACATAGACCTGCAAACATTTACAATGAATAGCAATATTACAATAATGGCTACGTTGAGACAGACGGGAGCAAAGGTCTTTAAATTAAAGATCCAGACAGCCTCTTGTTTTTAACAATAAATTGTCGAGGTCACCCCCTCTCCTAGGGAGGGTGACGTGTTCGATGCCGATATAATGTAGGGACGAAATCAAGGGGTTCGCTTCCAAAAAGATTTTACCACAAGGACAAATGAAAAGATAAATAACTGCCTTAGTGGTGCACCTGATAACACCTGTGATTGGGATCTGTTTCCCTGTTTGGGGGTGTTTGAAGGATCTACATTTGTAAGTGCCATTGCATTGAGCGCAGTGACCAAATTAATGAATGAATATGAAACTGCCTTAAATACAGATGTGAATGATAGTATGTTTTAAATTCTCACTTAAAATATGCATTGCTCTATTTGAACGTCTCAATATAATATTATTATTTCATGAAAGGAATGAAAAATAAATTTGTGTGCAACAACAACAAAAAACGTACCTTAACTACGTTTCCCTCCAGTCAGCAGACGGCGATGTGCGTCTTTCAGGTGATGCTGCAGCGTGACGCAGAAACATTTAGACTGTTTCTGTGCATATTTGCCTCTGTGTTTTAAATATACTTCTGACATCTAGTTAATTGCCCCCATTTACATGTTATAGGTACATTGTTAGTCAACTAGCTGGCTTGATAAGTTAGCCTAGCACTAAACTAGTCGCTCATGCTAACTAGCTAGCTAGCTAGCTAACATCCCCGAACATGAGCTCCCTAAACTACTCCCCTCCTGTTAAAGAAGAGGAGGTCTGCTGGACGGAGAAAGAAGCTCTGGGGCTGAACATTGTCGTGAAAGAGGAGAAGGAAGAGGAGGATGTCACAGTAAAACAAGAAGTAGAGGGTGAAGCTGTTACAGTGAAAGAAGAGGAGGAAGAGAAAGAGGAAGCTGTTACAGTAAAAGAAGAGGAGGATGCTGTTTTTGGAATGAAGGAGGAGAAAGAGGGAGAGATTACTGTCATATTGACAGAGGAGTCAGGAGATCTGATTACCATCAGTAAGTACTGTCTTAAAAACGGGCTCTAACTGTCCAACAATTTTAAACGAATGTGTTGTTTTAAAGCAGCATGCTACTAAAATTCTATACTTGAAAATGTTGTTCTGTACTATAGCAATTTATGTTATAATATAATGTTAAAGCTACATTTTAAAATGGGTGATTAAAGCCCTGAATGCTGATTGGCTGACAGCCGTGGTATATCAGGCCGTATACCATGGGTATGACAAAACATGCATTTTTACTGTTCTGATTACATTGGTAACCAGTTTATAATTGCAATAAGCCACCTCTGGTTTGTGATATATGGCCAATATACCACGGCTAAGGGCTGTATCCAGGCACTCTGTGTTGCGTCGTGCGTAAGGACAGTCTTTAACCATGCTATATTGGCCATATACCACACTTCCTCTGGTCTTATTGCTTAACTGTGACATGTGTATACCATCAGAGTCCCTCCCACCACAAAATAACAACTTAATTGTCTCACAGAATGGCAAACAAGTTATAAATGAAACTTTTGACGTGTGTCTATTGTAGGCCTTGTGTGGAGTGTGTATACCAACAAAAAGCAGATTTCTAAATAATGTTGGAGAAATACATAAAATAAGATGCATTATTGACATGAAATGGACATGTGTTATGGGGAGACTGAACATATTAGCAAAAGGACAAGCGTTTTGGGGAGACTGAACATATTAGCAAACGTTTGTAAGTCTACAAAAAAACATAAAATAAAATAGCCATTTCAAGGAAAGGCTGAACTAAAGAATTATCATTTAGAAAGTATGGTAATTATTACTTTAGAGATGAAGTGGGACACCAACAAAATGTTATTTACATTGGATCAAATACAGCCTATAACATGACATTATCTATTATTATAGAGCTCTGATCAGCCTATAAACATGACATTATCTATTATTATAGAGCTCTGATCAGCCTATAACATGACATTATCTATTATTATAGAGCTCTGATCAGCCTATAACATGACATTATCTATTATTATAGAGCTCTGATCAGCCTATAAACATGATCTATTATTATAGAGCTCTGCTCAGCCTATAAACATGACATTATCTATTATTATAGAGCTCTGATCAGCCTATAACATGACATTATCTATTATTATAGAGCTCTGCTCAGCCTATAACATGACATTATCTATTATTATAGAGCTCTGATCAGCCTATAACATGATCTATTATTATAGAGCTCTGATCAGCCTATAAACATGACATTATCTATTATTATAGAGCTCTGATCAGCCTATAAACATGACATTATCTATTATTATAGAGCTCTGTTCAGCCTATAACATGACATTATCTATTATTATAGAGCTCTGATCAGCCTATAAACATGACATTATCTATTATTATAGAGCTCTGATCAGCCTATAAACATGACATTATCTATTATTATAGAGCTCTGATCAGCCTATAACATGATCTATTATTATAGAGCTCTGATCAGCCTATAAACATGACATTATCTATTATTATAGAGCTCTGATCAGCCTATAACATGATCTATTATTATAGAGCTCTGATCAGCCTATAAACATGACATTATCTATTATTATAGAGCTCTGATCAGCCTATAAACATGACATTATCTATTATTATAGAGCTCTGTTCAGCCTATAACATGACATTATCTATTATTATAGAGCTCTGATCAGCCTATAAACATGACATTATCTATTATTATAGAGCTCTGATCAGCCTATAAACATGACATTATCTATTATTATAGAGCTCTGATCAGCCTATAACATGACATTATCTATTATTATAGAGCTCTGATCAGCCTATAACATGACATGATCTATTATTATAGAGCTCTGATCAGCCTATAACATGACATTATCTATTATTATAGAGCTCTGCTCAGCCTATAAACATGACATTATCTATTATTATAGAGCTCTGATCAGCCTATAAACATGACATTATCTATTATTATAGAGCTCTGATCAGCCTATAAACATGATCTATTATTATAGAGCTCTGCTCAGCCTATAACATGACATTATCTATTATTATAGAGCTCTGATCAGCCTATAAACATGACATTATCTATTATTATAGAGCTCTGTTCAGCCTATAAACATGACATTATCTATTATTATAGAGCTCTGATCAGCCTATAAACATGACATTATCTATTATTATAGAGCTCTGTTCAGCCTATAACATGACATTATCTATTATTATAGAGCTCTGATCAGCCTATAAACATGACATTATCTATTATTATAGAGCTCTGCTCAGCCTATAAACATGATCTATTATTATAGAGCTCTGCTCAGCCTATAACATGACATTATCTATTATTATAGAGCTCTGATCAGCCTATAACATGACATTATCTATTATTATAGAGCTCTGCTCAGCCTATAAACATGATCTATTATTATAGAGCTCTGATCAGCCTATAAACATGATCTATTATTATAGAGGTCTGATCAGCCTATAAACATGACATTATCTATTATTAAAGAGCTCTGATCAGCCTATAAACATGACATTATCTATTATTATAGAGCTCTGATCAGCCTATAACATGACATTATCTATTATTATAGAGCTCTGATCAGCCTATAACATGACATTATCTATTATTATAGAGCTCTGTTCAGCCTATAAACATGACATTATCTATTATTATAGAGCTCTGATCAGCCTATAAACATGACATTATCTATTATTATAGAGCTCTGCTCAGCCTATAAACATGACATTATCTATTATTATAGAGCTCTGATCAGCCTATAAACATGACATTATCTATTATTATAGAGCTCTGATCAGCCTATAAACATGACATTATCTATTATTATAGAGCTCTGCTCAGCCTATAAACATGATCTATTATTATAGAGCTCTGATCAGCCTATAACATGACATTATCTATTATTAAAGAGCTCTGATCAGCCTATAACATGACATTATCTATTATTATAGAGCTCTGTTCAGCCTATAAACATGACATTATCTATTATTATAGAGCTCTGATCAGCCTATAAACATGACATTATCTATTATTATAGAGCTCTGATCAGCCTATAAACATGACATTATCTATTATTATAGAGCTCTGATCAGCCTATAAACATGACATTATCTATTATTATAGAGCTCTGATCAGCCTATAAACATGACATTATCTATTATTATAGAGCTCTGCTCAGCCTATAAACATGATCTATTATTATAGAGGTCTGATCAGCCTATAAACATGACATTATCTATTATTATAGAGCTCTGCTCAGCCTGTAAATATGACATTATCTATTATTATAGAGCTCTGATCAGCCTATAAACATGACATTATCTATTATTATAGAGCTCTGCTCAGCCTATAAACTTGACATTATCTATTATTATACAGCTCTGCTCAGCCTATAAACATGACATTATCTATTATTATAGAGCTCTGCTCAGCCTATAAACTTGACATTATCTATTATTATAGAGCTCTGCTCAGCCTAAAATACGACATTATGTAGCCTGGCAGGTAGGAGCCAGTAACCGAAAGGTTGCTGGATCAAATCCCCGAGCTGACAAGGTAAAAACGCTGTCATTCTGCCCCTGAGCAAGGAAGTTAACCCACTGTTCCCTGGCTGCCGATGACGTGGATGTCTATTAAGGCAGCCCCCCACACCTCTCTGATTCAGAGGGGTTGGGTTAAATACGGGACACACATTTCAGTTGAATCCATTCAGTTGACTAGGTATCCCCCTTTCCCTATTGTAGAGCTCTGCTCAGCCTATAAACATGTGAGAAAGATTAGATTTTATGTTCTACATTATTATTATTATTAGGGCGGCCACCAAGTTTTTATTAAATTATGTAATGTTCTGAAAACTGACTTCAGGTTTTTGAGGAATCTAGCCTCACAGGAAGACAGTTTTATTTTATGGAGGTTTAATTCAGTTCTCTGTTTAATATTTAACTAAAAACTCTGTTTGTCTTTGGTAGGAGAGGGACCAGACTCTCACTCTGACAGCAGGGAGACTCCTTTAGGGGAACCAGACCCAGAGACGCCCAAACCAGCGAGACAACACCACTGTTCCCAGTGTGGAAAGAGTTTTAAGTGGTTAAGGAACCTGAAAGTACATGAGAGAATACAGGAGAAAACCCTTACGAATGCTCCCACTGTGGAAAGAGTTTTACCAAGTTAGGGAACCTAAAAGAGCATGAGAGGACACACACAAGAGAAAAGAGTTTCCAATGTTCCCAGTGTGGAAAGAGGTTTACCCAGTTACGGTACCTGAAACAACATGAAGAAATACACACAGAAGATAGGAAGACCTACCACTGCTCTCAGTGTGGAAAGATATTTACTGGGTTAGGGAACCTGGAAATACATATGAGAAGACACTCTGGAGAGAAGCCGTACCACTGTTCCCACTGTGTAAAGAGTTTTACTCAGTTAGGGAGCCTGAAACCACATGAGAGGGGACACACTGGAGAGAAGCCTTATCACTGTTCCCACTGTGGAAGGAATTTTAGGTGGTATGCGAGCCTGAAGGAGCATGAGAGAATACACACAGGAGAAAAGCCTTACCACTGTTCCAATTGTGAAAAGAGTTTTACCCATCGAGGGAGCCTGAAAGCGCATGAGAGAATACACTCAGGAGAAAAGCCTTACAAATGTTCCCGATGTGAAAAGAGTTTTACCCGGTTAGGGAGCTTGAAAAAGCATGAGAGAACACACACAGGAGAAAAGCCTTTCCAACATACTAATACACAGGAGGAGAAGACATACCACTGCTCTCATTGTGGAAAGACATTTTCCCAGTCAGAGGACCTGAAATCACACGAGAGAATAGAGAGGCTGTGTTCTGACTTATGTTTTTGATTGAGAAATTGTGTTTTTGTTCATTCTACATTAAATAATATTGTATGAATGAAAACATACTGAAAAATAGGTCAACATTTTTTTTCCATCTCAAGAAATGACCATGTCGAAAATCGGATTAAAATAGTTTAAAAAATATGATGCTTTGATTATGAACTTAAGATTGATTGAATGCAAGTGTAAACCCCTAAATGTTGTTCACTATATAGTTGGGATAAGAATCTAATAGTGTTCCATTCCATCGTTTCCTCTCTTTAGAATCTAATAGTGTTCCATTCCATCGTTTCCTCTCTTTAGAATCTAATAGTGTTCCATTCCATCCTTTCTTCTCTTTAGAATCTAATAGTGTTCCATTCCATCCTTTCCTCTATTTAGAATCTAATAGTGTTCCATTCCATCCTTTCCTCTATTTAGAATCTAATAGTGTTCCATTCCATCCTTTCCTCTATTTAGAATCTAATAGTGTTCCATTCCATCCTTTCCTCTATATAGAATCTAATAGTGTTCCATTCCATCCTTTCCTCTATATAGAATCTAATAGTGTTCCATTCCATCCTTTCCTCTATTTAGAATCTAATAGTGTTCCATTCCATCCTTTCCTCTATATAGAATCTAATAGTGTTCCATTCCATTCCTTCATTTAAGCCACTGTAACAGTTGTGTTCAAACATGTTGACTGACAAAAGAGACATTACAGCATGCCTGCCAACTGGCTATATGGCAAAATGTTGATATGTCGAATGTGATCAGGTTTGTGCAGATTGCTTTCAGAGGTAGGCTGTACCCAGAGTAATGGAGGACGCTATATGTTTTGTTGAATGCCCAAAATGTTTATCGATAATCAAGGAGCAAGTGGGGATTTTAACGTTTATTCCGGTTTTATTGTACAATTTCTTCCCTAAAAGTAAATTGAATATTTTCCTTATTTCATCAAAAGTAGATCCATAAAATCAACACACTTCCAGCACTTTGCATGGGTTTTTTGGCAAAGTATTCTTTTACCAGGAGACTGTAGTGCCACTTTCTCAAAATGAGCATGAAATTGCTGTAGGAGGAGGGGTCTGTGTTTTATCAGGAGACTGGGGCCGATCCCCATTTAGGAATGTATGCTTTGCCTACACACTAATTTCATGCTCTGCATACCTACCTTGGGCACTCTGAATACATTTCATTAAACGGCTGAAAACCCTCACACTTGTTGGCCAACATATTTTCTCATGGAGTTTTAATTTCAATAGGGTTTTCAGTCCTTTCCATCTTAAGCCATCCCTTTAAATACAGTGTACCTTTTTAATTAGAATATTGTGCCTTTTACTGAGGAGTGGCTTCCGTCTGGCCACTGGACCATCAAGGCCTGATTGGTGGAGTGCTGCAGAGATGGTGTCCTTCTGGAAGGTTCTCCCATCTCCACAGAGGAACTCTGGAGTGCTTTCATAGTGACCATCGACCATCTCGGGTGGTTGTTGTCCTTGATGATCTTCTTGGCCTTCCTGTGAAATCGGGTGCTGTAGATGTCCTGGAGAGCAGGTAGTTTGCCCCCAGTGATGCGTTGGGCAGACCGCATCACCGGGGGGGTGCAGTTGCAGGCATTATCAGTTGCCGTACCAGGCGGTGATACAGGATGCTCTCAATTGTGCATCTGTAAAAGTTTGTGAGGGTTTTAGTTGCCAAGCCAAATTTCTTCAGCCTCCTGAGGTTGAAAAGTCGCTGTTGCGCCTTCTTCACCACATTTCTGTGTGGGTGGACCATTTCAGTTTGTCAGTGATGTGTACAATGATGAACTTTAATCTTTCCACCTTCTCCACTGCGTCCCATTGATGTGGATAGGGGGGTGCTCCCTCTGCTGTTATCTGAAGTCCACGATCATCTCCTTTGTTTTGTTGACGTTGGGCGAGAGGTTATTTTCCTGGCACCACACTCCCAGGGCCCTCACTTCCTTCCTGTAGGCTCTCATCATTGCTGGTAATCAGGCCTACTACTGTTGTGTCGTCTGCAAACTTGATGATTGAGGCGTACGTGGCCACGCAGTCATGGTGAACAGGAAGTACAGGAGGGGCTGAGCACCCATCAGTGAAGTGGAGGTGTTTTCTCCTATCTTCACCACCTGGGGGAGGCCCGTCAGGAAGTCCAGGACCCAGTTACACAGGGCGGGGTTCAGACCCAGGGCCTCAAGCTTAATGAAGAGCTTGGAGGATACTATGGTGTTGAATGCTGAGCTATAGTCAATGAACAGCATTCTTACATAGGTATTCTTCTTGTCCAGATGGGATAGGGCAGTGTGCAGTGTGATTGCATCATCTGTGGATCTATTGAGGCGGTAAGCAAATTGGAGTGGGTCTAGGGTATCAGGTAAGGTGGAGGTGATATGATCCTTGACTAGTCTCAAAAAGCACTTCATGATGATGGAAGTGAGTGCTACGGGGCGATAGTCATTTAGATCAGTTACCTTTGCTTTCTGGGCTCCCGAGTGGTGCAACGGTTTACAGCACTGCATCTCAGTGCAAGAGGCGTCACTACAGTCCCTGGTTTGAATCCAGGCTGAATCACATCCGGCTGTGATTGGGAGTCACTGCGTTGTCCGGGTTTGGCCAGGCTATCATTGTAAATAAAGAATTTGTTCTTAACTGACTTGCTGAGTTAAATAAAATAAATATATATTGGGTACAGGAACAATGGTGGACATCTTGAAGCATGTGGGGACAGTAGACTGGGATAGGGAGAGATTGAATATGTCTGTAATATGTCTCATAGCAAAGGGTTTGAATACTTATGTAAATAAGGTATTTTAGTTTTTTATTTGTAATACATTTCTGATCATTTCTAAAAACCTGCTTTCGCTTTGTCATTATGGGGTATTGTGTGTAGATTGATGAGGAACATTTTCTCCTAAATCCATTTTAGAATAAAGCGTAACAAAATGTGGAGAAAGTAAAGCGTTTGAATACTTTCCGAATACGCTATAAACTACATTTAAAAAAAGTTAATTAAATTCATGTAAAATAATCTTTGTCTGTAATTAAAATGTGATCCTCAACTGCGTTTCCATCCAGTCAGCAGACGGCGATGTGCGTCTTTCAGGCGATGCTGCAGCGTGACGTATAATCTAGTGGACGGTTCTTCATAAACAGCTCGTCAACCACCTCGGTAGCTTGCTAGCCAACATAGCCGAAAGATTCAAGCTATTTAGACGCTTTCGGTCTATATTAGCTACTGTGTTTTAGACACACTTCTATCGTATCTACTTGTTAACCTATTTAATTTAATATTACGTTATTTTTATTAGTCAGCTATAGTAGCTGGCTGGTTAAGTTAGCATTAGCCTAGTCGCTAATGATAGCTAGCTAGCTAACATCCCCGAACATGAGCTCCCTAAACTACTCCCCTCCTGTTAAAGAAGAGGAGGTCTGCTGGACGGAGAAAGAAGCTCTGGGGCTGAACATTGTCGTGAAAGAGGAGAAGGAAGAAGAGGATGTTACAGTAAAACAAGAAGTAGAGGGTGAGGCTGTTACAGTGAAAGAAGAAGAGAAAGACGTTTCAGTTAAACAAGAGGAAGAAGAGGATGATGCTGTTTTTGGAGTGAAGAAGGAAGGAGAGATTACTGTCACATTGGAAGATGAAGAGGAGGAGACAGGAGATCTGATTAACACCAGTAAGTACCGCCTTCAATTCGTTTTTAACTTTGGATATTCGGAGTTGGCTCGTCAATACCTCTTCAACGGAGGGCCCTGGGATGATGACTGATATGTCTAGAATCAGACAACGTAGAGAACAAGCTACCCCTTGTTTTTTCCGTTCCGTTTCCAAAAAGTGACTTAACATATATATTTGAGGAGGGTCTATCTGCTGACCGCAGACTGGGGGGCCACAGCATGTAGTGATTTTAATGTAGTGATGTTTTACTACACACCGTGACCCCCAATAGAGCCATGTGAGAGTTGGGTTGGCTACACCAAAGATTATGGATATACTGACAAGATGTCTCTCCGTCCTGACAAGGGGAGTCGTTGTCCACGAAGCTCTGTGGGTTGTCTATCTCCCGCCTATCCTGTCTTTGGATTGGTGGATACATCTTATTATTGTAATCTATTGTTTATATTCTATGAGGGTTGTTGTCGTCAACCGCCTGTATTCAATGGAGAGAGATGCTAAGCTACTAGCATGAATATGCATAGCGATCTGAAGACAACTCCTATAGTGTTTTTATCAAAGTTGTCGGTATGTCACGTGTCCACGTAACAACTTAATCATTACGAAACTTCTGTTAGATCAAGTAAACCTCACGTAGCAAATAAGCCATTCATTTTGTTGTTGACCACATTCAACACTTTCCACATTGGGTTGATAATTGTTTCCACTTGGATACAACCTACTGTAACCTACTGGCATGACCTAGAGAGATACAACCTACTGGCATGACCTAGAGAGATACAACCTACTGTAGCCTACTGGCATGACCTAGAGAGATACAACCTACTGTAACCTACTGGCATGACCTAGAGAGATACAACCTACTGTAACCTACTGGCATGACCTAGAGAGATACAACCTACTGTAACCTACTGGCATGACCTAGAGAGATACAACCTACTGTAGCCTACTGGCATGACCTAGAGAGTTACAACCTACTGTAACCTACTGGCATGACCTAGAGAGATACAACCTACTGTAGCCTACTGCCATGACCTAGAGAGATACAACCTACTGTAACCTACTGGCATGACCTAGAGAGATACAACCTACTGTAACCTACTGGCATGACCTAGAGAGATACAACCTACTGTAACCTACTGGCATGACCTAGAGAGATACAACCTACTGTAACCTACTGGCATGACCTAGAGAGATACAACCTACTGTAACTTACTGGCATGACCTAGAGAGTTACAACCTACTGTAACCTACTGGCATGACCTAGAGAGATACAACCTACTGTAACCTACTGGCATGACCTAGAGAGTTCCAACCTACTGTAACCTACTGGCATGACCTAGAGAGTTACAACCTACTGTAACCTACTGGAATGACCTAGAGAGTTACAACCTACTGTAGCCTACTGGCATGACCTAGAGAGATACAACCTACTGTAACCTACTGGCATGACCTAGAGAGTTACAACCTACTGTAACCTACTGGCATGACCTAGAGAGATACAACCTACTGTAACCTACTGGCATGACCTAGAGAGTTACAACCTACTGTAACCTATTGGCATGATCTAGAGAGATACAACCTACTGTAACCTACTGGCATGACCTAGAGAGATACAACCTACTGTAACCTACTGGCATGACCTAGAGAGTTACAACCTACTGTAACCTACTGGCATGACCTAGAGAGATACAACCTACTGTAACCTACTGGCATGACCTAGAGAGATTGAACCTACTGTAACCTACTGGCATGACCTAGAGAGATACAACCTACTGTAACCTACTGGCATGACCTAGAGAGATACAACCTACTGGCATGACCTAGGGAGTTACAACCTACTGTAACCTACTGGCATGACCTAGAGAGTTACAACCTACTGTAACCTACTGGCATGACCTAGAGAGATACAACCTACTGTAGCCTACTGGCATGACCTAGATATATATATATATATATATATATATATATATATATATATATATATATATATATATATATATATATATATATATATATATATACAAGCATTTCTAAACTTTTTTTCTCACTTTTATGGGGTATTGTGATGTCTTTATGAGGTATTGTCTGAAAATTGATAATTGAAAAAAAAATCTATTTCATAATAAAAATGTGTAAAAAGGGAAGGGGTCTGAATGCATGTATGTTGTATGTTCTAGGGCAGATTTTTAAAAAAAATAGTATTTTCTTTCTACCAATTGATTGGTTGAAATGTTATGACGTGTATTTGTTCATATAGACACACCCCATGTGTTTAATAAAATCAACTGTATGTGCAGAACTTGAACTGAACTGATGCTTCAAGCGTTTGATTAAATAATTAACACACACAAATGACTTGAGGAAGCCAGAGGTCAATATAACCAGAAGAAAATAACCAATTCCCCACCTGCTGCTGGCCTTCGTTAATTCTGACGTTATGCTCCTGAAGTTTCCGGTAAAATACGAAAACTTTTTCCATTTCCGTTTGAAGTGCCAATTTATCTTACCATTTCTACCGATCTGCGTGCCAGTTATGAACGAGTTACAACACCTGTTTGGCTCCGCCACTTCCTGGGTCGGTGAAGTGAGGTATTAAATTTAAGGATTAAATCATTTAAGGAATATATCCGAGTCTCACGCTCATCACCTGTGGAATGCGGGGCTTCCAGCGAGGTGTGGATTTAATAGTATGTTGTACCTAGTTTCCCTCCTTCAGGGAACAGTAGTTATAGTCATAACGTGTGGATTTAATAGTATGTTGTACCTAGTTCCCCTCCTTCAGGGAACAGTAGTTATAGTCATAACATTAAGCTTGTCATATGATGAACTTTAACTTATATACTGGATCTTGCTGTCGGACAGTTTTTTGTATTCAGATCTCTGAAATGCTCTCTAACTACGTAACATTTATTGTCTCCTTATATTACGCTGGGAAAACAGTTTTCATGGGCACAGAAATCCTAAATCATTTCAGTTTACTAAATCCAATGGTTCTAACCGAGAGTCACCTTAACTTTATTGACAACTCCCAAATGGATACTGTCATTAATGCGGTTCTTAAATAATTACGCATAATACTTAATACTGTAGCTGTTTAGTTACAGTCACATATTCAACTATCATCAGCTGATCCAGGAAATCAGTAAAGACAGTTATGCCGTGCTCCACGTTGGATCCATCATCCCAAACAAATCGATATTTATAATGTGTTATTGTCTACTTGATTTACAGTAGGGTCTCGTTAGTCCGTTTGGAAACGGAGATACTTAGCTCATAATGTGTAGAGAACTGTTCCTTGGTGGATAGGCTATTGTACAACACACAGAGCTATTTTCCTTTATTCAGGACATTTAGAATGACAACACATTACAGAGTAGCCTAGTGGGATTATTCACAAAATGATCTGGTGATCAGGTTATGAAATGTCATGACAAAGACATTTTAGTCTCCTTGTTTCACCTGAAATATTAAATGATTTATAGTCCTAGGTCTATGTTGTTGTTAGGTGAAGTTATGGGTCCTACAGTAGGTCTATGTTATTGTTAGGTGAGATTATAGACCATTTTGGCGTGGACAAAATCTCATTGTCAGGCTGATGTCAGGCTGATGAAAAACTAGCCAATGATCATTTTACTGGTTGAAGTCGTTTTTAAATATAAAGTAGTACATTTTCGACAATAACACAAACATTATATTAAATCAGGACATTCAAACGAGCCTTACAATTATAATCCAAAGTAGTGTCAAATGATAATAATAATCATAATCAACCTGGAAACGGAGGCTTTATTTGCTGTCAGCCTATGAGAACTCCCCTGAGTTTCCCCCACGGTGGTGAATTAGTGAATAGACACAGAGCTTAATGTGAGTTTCCTTGAGTAGCACTCCTGATCTAGTGCTGTAATATTCAGAATACATTGTGAAAACTAATTTTTGCTCACCATTTTTTAAATATATTTAAAAAAAAAATCAACACTTTTTTCTCCCCAATTGGTAGTTACAGTCTTGTCTCATCGCTGCAACTCCCATACGGACTCAGGAGAGGCGAAGGTCGAGAGCCATGCGTCCTCCGAAACACAACCCAACCTAGCCGCGCTGCTTCTTGACACAATGCCCATCCAACCCGGAAGCCATCAGCACCAATGTGTCGGAGGAAACACGTACACCTGGCGACCTGGTCAGTGTGCACTGCGCCCGGCCCGCCACAGGAGTTGCTAGTGCGCGATGAGACAAGGATATCCCTGCCGGGCAAACCCTCCCCTAACCTGGACGACGGTGGGCCAATTGTGCGTCGCCCCATGGGCCTCCCGGTCGCGGCCGGCTGCAACAGAGCTTGGACTCGAACCCAGAATCTCTAATGGCACAGCTTAGGCCACTTGCTCACCATTTTTGCTCCAGGCAGATATACTACATCCATAACTAGCGGTTTCTGCATTAGCAGGGAGGGGTTTCTGCAATCAAATTGTGTGCGCATCGCCCTTGTCGCAATTTTAGGTGTTGGCTTTGGGGGTGACCAGTGAGATATACCTGCTGCTGTGATGTGATGCTGGACGGGCGAGCAGGTGCGGGCAGTGATCGATTGAATAGCATGCATTTAGTTTGGAAGGAGCCATGGAAGGAGAGTTGTATGGCATTGAAGCTCGTTTGGAGGTTAGTTAACACAGTGTCCAAAGAGGGGCCAGAAGTATACAGAATGGTGTCATCTGCGTAGAGGTGGATCAGAGACTCACCAGCAGCAAGAGCGACATCATTGATGTATACAGAGGAGAGAGTCGGCCCGAGAATTGAACCCTGTGGCACCCCCATAGACTGCCAGAGGCCTGTACAACAGGCCCTCCGATTTGACACACTGAACTCTATCAGAGAAGTAGTTGGTAAACCAGGCGAGGCCATCATTTGAGAAACCAAGGCTGTCGATTTTTCCAATAAGAATGTGGTGATTGACAGAGTCGAAAGCCTTGGCCAGGTCGATGAATACGGCTGCACAGTAATGTCTCTTATCGATGGCGGTTATGATGTCGTTGATGTAGTTAGTATGCCAAAAGTTCCCGGATGTCGTACTAAATTCGCCAAAATACGACGTATACACGCAGTACTTTAGGGCCCATAATGCAATTCTTCATGAAATGGACGTAGCTTCACATCATTTTCAGATTTGAAGAAAATGGCGGAAAATATGCAGCCGAAGTCCAACGAGAGCCGAAACAAATTCATTGCTTTAACTAATTATGACAAATGTTAAGAACATGTTAAGCAATGTAATAAAGACATTTCTTTTCAAGTAAGTTACCTTACACAATATTTTGGCTGACAATTTGCTTGCTTGTTATTACAGCAGTATGTACCGGCATGTTAAAACCTCTCTGGGGTAGGTGGGACGCTACCGTCCCACTCGCCAACAGCCATTGAAATAGCAGGGCGCCAAATTCAAAACAACAAAAATCTCATAATTCAAATTTCTCACACATACAAGTATTATACACCATTTTAAAGATACACTTCTCATTAATCCAACCACAGTGTCCGATTTCAAAAACGCTTTACAGCGAAAGCATAGCATTAGATTATGTTAGGACACCACCTAGACAAGAAAAACCACTCAGCCATTTTCCAAGCAAGGAGAGGCGTCACAAAAACCAGAAATACAGCTAAAATTAATCACTAACCTTTGATGATCTTCATCAGATGGCACTCATAGGACTTCATGTTACACAATATATGTATGTTTTGCTCGATAAAGTTCATATTTATATCCAAAAACCCCATTTTACATTGGCATGTAATGTTCAGAAATGTTTTGCCTCCAAAACCCCCGATGAATGAGCACATCAATTTACAGAAATACTCATCATAAACGTTGATAAAATATACAACTGTTATGCATAGAATTAAAGATATACTTCTCCTTAATGCAACCGCTGTGTCAGATTTCAAAAAAGCTTTACGGCGAAAGCACACTTTGCAATAATCTGAGTACAGCGCTCAGACACCAAAACAAGCCATACAGATACCCGCCATGTTGTGGAGTCAACAGAAGTCAGAAATACCATTATAAATATTCACTTACCTTTGATGATTTTCATCGGAATGCACTCCCAGGAATCCCAGTTCCACAATACATGTACGTTTTGTTCGATAAAGTTCATGTTTATGTCCAAATACCTCCATTTTGTTCGCGCGTTAGGTTCACTATTCCAAATGCAGAAGGCGCGCGCACTAAAGTCCAGACGAAAAGTCAAAAAAGTTATATTACAGTTTGTAGAAACACGTCAAACGATGTGTAGAATCAATCTTTAGGATGTTTTTATCATAAATCTTCAAAAATATTCCAACCGGATAATTCCTTTGTCTTCATAAAGGAAAGAGAACTGAGCTTGTGCTCATGGCTGCGTGCGTAACTAAAATAATGGCTGACGGCCAGACACCTGACTCAATCAGCTCTTATTCTCTCCCCATTCACAGTAGAAGCCTGAAACAACATTCTAAAGACTGTTGACATCTAGTGGAAGCCTTAGGAAGTGCAATATGACCCCATAGACACTGTATATTGGATGTATATTGTGTGTTAGATAGGCAATCACTTGAAAAACTACAAACCTCAGATTTCCACACTTCCTGGTTGGATTTTTCTAAGGTTTGCCTGCCATATGAGTTCTGTTATACTCACAGACATTATTCAAACCGTTTTAGACACTTCAGTGTTTTCTATCCAAATCTACTAATTATATGCATATTCTAGCTTTTGGGCCTGAGTAGCAGGCAGTTTACTCTGGGCACGCTTTTCATCCGGACGTGAAAATACTGCCCCCTACCCCGATGAAGTTAAGCATTTCCAATCCAAAATGAAATCTAGAATCAGCTTCATATTTCGCAACAAAGCCTCCTTCACTCACGCTGCCAAACATACCCTCGTTAAACTGACTTTCCTGCCGATCCTTGACTTCGGCGATGTCATTTTCAAAATAGCCTCCAACACTCTACTCAGCAAACTGGAGGCAGTCTATCACAGTGCCATCCGTTTTGTCACCAAATCCCCATATACCACCCACCACTGCGACCTGTAAGCTCTCGTTGGCTGGCCTTCTCTACATATTTGTCGCCAAACCCACTGGCTCCAGGTCATCTATAAGTCTTTGCTAGGCCACCTTAACTCAGCTCACTGGTCACCATAGCAACACCCACCCATAGCACGCACTCAAAGAGGTATATCTCACTGGTCATCACCAAAGCCAACACCTACTTTGGACACATTTCTTTCCAGTTCTCTGCTGCCAATGACTTGAACGAATTGCAAAAATCGCTGAAGTTGGAGACATATATCTTCCTCACTAACTTTAAGCATCAGCTATCTGAGCAGCTTACCGATCGCTGCAGCTGTACACAGCCCATCTGTACATAGCCCATCTGTAAATAGCCCATCCAACTGCCTACCTCATCCCCATGTTTTTATTTACTTTCTCTGCTCTTTTGCACACCAGTATTTCTACTTGCACATCATCATCTGCACATCCATCACTTCAGTGTTAAATTGTAATTACTTCGCTACTATGGCCTATTTATTGCTTTTCCTCCGTACTCCAGATTTTTCTATTGTGTTATTGACTGTTCGTTTGTTTATCCCATGTGTAACTCTGTTGTGTTTTTGTCGCACTGCTTTGCTTTATCTTGGCCAGGTCGCAGTTGTAAATGAGAACTTGTTCTCGACTGGCCTACCTGGTTAAATAAAGGTGAAATAAAAAATAAAATCTTAACTTTATTGACAACACCCAAATGGATACTGTCATTAACACGGTTCTTCAATAATTACACACAATTCATAATACTGTAGCAAATATTATATTAAACAGGACATTCAAATGAGCCTTACAATTATAATCCAAAGTAGTGTGAAATGAACTCATAAGCAACCTGGAAATGGAGGTTACTCCCCTGAATTTCCCCCATTCACTTTCAGAATACATTGTGAAAAACTAAAATCTTTGCTCACCATTTTTGCTCCTGACAGATATAGTACATCCATAACTATCGGTTTCTTCATTAGCAGGGAGGAGTTTCTGCAATCAAATTGCCCTCGTGCTGCAATTTTAGCAAACACAGAAAGGGGCCTATATTGGAGACCAATTAGTCGTCTGGCACACTGCTTAGAGTTTCAACAACATGAATAACTTATTTCTAGCCTACAATCATCGATGTCACTACTAATGTGAAAAGAAGACAAAATATGACTATTCCTACTCATTTTAAGACAATTGTCAAATAATTTTAACATTCATTACAGACGTCAATTGTTGTACAACATCATGGCTCCGCTGTTGGCATCACCTTTTACAGTGGATTTCCGCTGTTGTGGGCCTTTAATCATCTGTCTGACTTTGTTGTTCACACAGGAGAGAGACATGACTATCGTGGGTCCTCTGAGGAGACTGCTTTGATTGTGGGAAGAGATTCACCTCATCAGGCATTAAAATTCATCAGAGAACACACACAGGAGAGAAATCTTACAGCTGTGATCAATGTGGGAAGAGTTTTACTTCATCTGGCTCTCTGAATCTACACCAGAGAACACACACAGGAGAGAAACCTTATAGCTGTGATCAATGTGGGAAGAGTTTTGGTCAATCTTGCCATCTGACTCAACACCAGAGAATACACACAGGAGAGAAACCTTATAGCTGTGATCAATGTGGGAAGAGTTTTGGTCAATCTAGAGAGCTGACAGTGCACCAGAGAATACACACAGGAGAGAAACCATATAGCTGTGGTCAATGTGGGAAGAGTTTTGGTCATTCTGGACAGCTGACAGTGCACCAGAGAACACACACAGGAGCGAAATCTTACAGCTGTGATCAATGTGGGATGAGTTATACTACATCTGGCTCTCTGAATCTACACCAGAGAACACACACAGGAGAGAAATCTTATATCTGTGATCAATGTGGGAAGAGTTTTGGTCGATCTTGCCATCTGACTCAACACCAGAGAACACACACAGGAGAGAAACCTTACAGCTGTGATCAGTGTGGGAATAGTTTTACTACATCTGGCTCTCTGACTTTACACCGGAGAATACACACAGGAGAGAAACCTTATAGCTGTAATCAATGTGGGAAGAGTTTTACTACATCTAGCCAGCTGACTTTACACCAGAGAATACACACAGGGGAGTAATCTTATAGCTGTGATCAATGTGGGAAGAGTTCTGGTCAATCTAGCCAGCTGACATTACACCAGAGAACACACTGTATTGTATATATACAATAAATGTATTGGAGATGAGTTTTGTTTGGGCTCGTTCCAAGGGGACGAGAGTTCTAGAAGCTAGTGAGTTTTAGGATTCTATAGAAAGAGAAAGGATAAAAAAGTATGATTGTATATTATTATTTAGAAATACGTGTAGCCAGTAGACACCATGTTTATATTGTAGAAGGTGAAGCTTTGTAGATGATTACGTGAAATGGAAGTTGTAGAGATACTCTGAATGATCGGCTATGAAAAAGCCAACTGACATTTACTCCTGAGGTGCTGACCTGTTGCACCCTCGACAACCACTGTGATTATTATTATTTGACCCTGCTGGTCATCTATGAACATTTGAACATCTTGGCCATGTTCTGTTATAATCTCCACCCGGCACAGCCAGAAGAGGACTGGCCACCCCTCATAGCCTGGTTTCTTCCTTGGTTTTGGCCTTTCTAGAGAGTTTTTCCTAGCCACCGTGCTTCTACGCCTGCATTGCTTGCTGTTTGGGGTTTTAGGCTGGGTTTCTGTACAGCACATTGAGATATCAGCTGATGTAAGAAGGGCTTTATAAATACATTTGATTGATTGATTGTACAACTGAATACATTCAACTGAAATGTGTCTTGGGTGCACTGATTGGTGTCACCTCGTTAGTCAGTATGTGTTACACCTGTGCTGGCTTGTCCATCTCGTTAGTGGGAAGGTGTTTCACCTGAGCTGGTCCAGGTTCTATTTAAGAGTGTCTGGCCCAGTGCTCCAGTTGTCTTGATACATGTGGAGAGTCAACACCTTTAGTTGCGCCACCTTTTTGGTTTACTTCCTGTCTTTAAGTTTGGTGTGGGATTTTCTTTTGTTTTCCTCTTCTTGGGCAGATTTAGTGGGTCTCATGGTGGGTGTCTTTTATGTCCCAGTTGTTGTTACTAGTCAACTTCCAGTGGACACCCCCATAGTGTCTTTCAGAGCCCCTCCTAAAAACAAGTTATATTTTGGGTTGGATATTGCATCATATTGTTGATATTTTAATCAATGGCATTTCCTTACAATGCTCATTAGTCTTTCAGTTGTTATTATTGTTTTTTATCCTCATATTTGTGTACTAAATATTTCTGATTATTTTCATAGTTTTTTCCTGTGAAGCCATTGTGTTGCATCCATGTCTGACATGTGCTGTATAAATAAAACTATTGAATGAACCCAATGACTGACCAAGCAACAGACTCTTGGTCCGAAAAACGGTATCAATCCAACTTTTCCAGCCTGCTGAAGGCGTGGTGGAGTGGTAAACACCACCCCCGGCTCTACCAGGGGCTTGAGGTGGTCTCCCACAGCTCTGCTTATGTCATGTTCTGTGGCCTTGCTGTTCCATTTCTGACTGCCCCTTGTCATGACGTTGGCCTCTTTGAGTACAGGGAGGACAGTTGACCCCCTCCCCCCTTACACCATCCCCCAACCTACCTTACCCCACCCAGGCCCTGTGTGAAAGGGTTGTAAAAACTCTGAGGAGAATCTCTTGCCACATGGCCCATAGAGAGACACAGGAAATTCTTCCAACTCACAGAATTGGGGAGCCAAGCGACATTTGTGTTCTGGAGAAGGTATGGAAGATTGGTGAAGAATCCAGCTACGAACTGGTCCGCTTGGTACAATTTTGTGATACTCAGAAGAGACAATATAGCCATATTACCATAAAACTGTTTATATAATAGCCTCAGCGATGAGACTTGCATCCACATGGTTGTATAGAATGTATTAATAAGGATAAAGCTTTTGTAATACATTGAGATGCTATGTACTGATGTTAATGTGATAGAATTGTATTCCTGTACCAAGCTTAACTCAGTCATCGGCACACCCCCCAGGGACACAGACAGGACCAGGCGTCATGTGACAAGCTGTTCTATGTCACTATAAAACCCACCCTGATTTACTTTTCTCCAGACCAGGCCTCCACTCCATTGCGAGTTGGCCAATAGGTTTGACCATCCAAGTACTCTACTGAAAGTGAACTATACCCTGGTATTATTCTAAATACAGGTGTTTCTATTACAGAAATCCCACTAGGTGGTAGGGCCTGGGAGAACCCTGGTATTATTCTATATACAGGTGATTCTATTCCAGAACCCTGGTATTATTCTATATACAGGTGTTTCTATTCCAGAAAGCCCACTAGGTGGTAGGGCCTGGGAGAACCCTGGTATTATTCTATATACAGGTGATTCTATTCCAGAACCCTGGTATTATTTGGCTGATCGAAGAGGAAAACCTGAACGTTTATTCGTCCATTCTATATTCATGTGTCATGACGTTGGCCTCTTTTGGTACAGGGAGGACAGTTGACCCCTCCCCAATCCACCCTGTGTGTAAAGAGTTGTAAAAACTCTAAAATTCCAGGAGAGTCTCTGGCCACATGGCCCATAGAGAGACACAGGAAATTCTTCCAACTCATAGAATTGGAGAGCCAAGCGACATTTTGTGTGTGCTGGAGAAGGTATGGAAGATTGGTGAAGAATCCAGCTACGAACTGATCCGCTTGGTACAATTTTGTGATACTCAGAAGAGACAATATAGCCATATTACCATAAAACTGTTTATATAATAGCATCATAATGGTTGTATAGAATGTATTAATATGGATAAAGCTTTTGCAAGACATTGAGATGCTATGTACTGATGTAATGTGATAGAATTGTATTTCTGTAACCAAATCTAACTCAGTCATAGGCACGCCCCCAGGGACCCATACAGGACCAGGCGTCATTTGACAAGCTGTTCTATGGGCACTATAAAACACCCCCTGATTTACATTTCTCCAGACCAGGCCTCCACTCCATTGTGAGTTGGCCAATAGGTTTGACCATCCAAGTACTCTACTGAAAGTGAACTATACCACGTGGTTAACTTTTAGACTATCGAGACCAACAGAATAAGAACAAGTCTTTGATATAATTTCTAGCTGCAGACTATTAATTAATATCATTGAACGCGAAGACCGACGAAACATCTATTCTATGACGACATTAATGAATGTCGCTTTGAAAGATCCATTCTAACCGAGAGAGAGAGAGAGAGAGACAAAACTCTCCAACAGAACGACTCTTCAACAAGGATCCCGACGACACACTGAGCGTAAATATATATTGATTGCAGTTGTTCCCGAATGAGTGAGCGTTCATGTACAAAGGATTAGCATATCAATTGTTAATATTAATGAACTCTGTGTGTCTCCTCAGTTGACCGTTTATGACCCATTGTTCAACAGGCCGCCAGGCCTGTTTAGACCACGAAAGCACATTACTCTACCAATTCTTTGTGATGATAATTACTGTTTGTATACTTTCTGTGAATTACTTAGTTTAGTAAATAAATGATTTTAAGACAATTGATGTATGGATGATTTTAGTAAAGACTGGGTTCGTGCAGATACAACAATTTACGACGTTTGGAATGAGACTGGACGCGAGGTAAAATACACCATTTAGCCAGAAGATAATCGGCCTATACTATAATAGAATATAATATATAATGTTATAATATAGGAAAGTTATATTAGGAAAATTATAACTTTGTAATCTGAATATTTTCCTTGGTGCCCCGATCTCCTAGTTAATTACAATTAAACGATTAATCAGTTTAATCGCGTGATAATAATTACAGGGAGTTAATTGATAAACATATCTTCAGTTTAATCGTACCCCAAAGACACGACACCCTGCAACACAAAAACACATTTAGTCATATTATACAAAACACTCAAGTAATGGATATGGAGCATCTATGGCCTCAGTTACACCTGGCACCTAAATGTGACTTCTGTCATCCGATCACTCCAAGCTGCATTAGGTTCAGATCTACCAGGATGGGCCTTTGACACAGTCAGGCCACTGATTATGCATCAGCAATGTAAAGAGGTGGGGTGAATGAGGGGAAAAGTACATTTGACACAAATTACCTTCATAATAAATCAAATGTTGTTGGTCACATACAGGTGTTCAGCAGATGTTATTGCAGGTGTAGTGAAATGCTTGTCCTTCTAGTTCCCACAGTGCAGTAATATCTAACAATTAATATCTAACAATTTCACAACAAATACCTAATACACACAAATCTTTGCCCTCGTGCTGCAATTTTAGCAAACACAAAAATTTGACATAGTCTGGATGCAGTCAGGCCACTGAATATGCATAAGCAATGTAAAGAGATGGGGTGAATGACGGGAAAAGTAAATTTGACACAAATTACCTTCATAATATCAAAGAACAAATGTGTGTGTCTGAGGGAAAATGAACTTTCATACAGCCAAAAGGGGTGAGAAATTACACCAATATCAGCGGACAATTTGCACTAATGTAAATAAACATAGATTCCCTTTTGCTGACGTGATGAACCGCTAAGGGGACATAAATATTTACCATCTAAACCATGTGTGACCTCACCTCTCTGGCTGTAGAAGTGTTCTTCCTAACCAGTCCCTCAACAGCTCTCTGACTGAGCTCCACCCTCACTGGGTCTTCAGAGGAGAGGAAGGCTGAGGAGGGATGGAAGGATGAATGGATCAGTCAGTCAATAAAGTGTAGAGCTGCTGTCTATGCTGTCTGACAAAATCACTATTTTAGTAGTTCATTAAAGTAAATAAGGCTTTATGACTGCTGAATACCAACTATCAATCACTTAGATCATGTATTTTCAGGTAGAGATACATCCTTGGGACGTCCATAGCCCATTGAAGTTGACATTTAAAATGGTTAAGGTAGGGGTTAAGGTTAGGGTTTAGGGTAGGGATGTCCCAAGGATCCCAGATAGCATTGACCATTGTGCATTCTTCTGTCTCTTTTACATAGCAGGTGATGGGTTCTGACTTCTGAACTTGAAAATATGAAATATCCTTATTATGTGAAATTGAATGAAACAATAATGTATGTTGATGCTAATATGATGTACAATATTCCATCATGTTTCTATATGATAACAATAGCGTAAAATATTGAATATACAATTTTTTTAACAGTTTCACAAATTCATTTTAATTAACTTAATCATTATGATTCAACATCAGTTCACCGTCTCACCTCATACTGTATTGGAGCAGCAGCAGCTGACTGCCCAGTTCAACGTCAGTTCACCGTCTCACCTCATACTGTATTGGAGCAGCAGCAGCTGACTGCCCAGTTCAACATCAGGTCACCGTCTCACCTCATACTGTATTGGAGCAGCAGCAGCTGACTGCCCGGTTCAACATCAGTTCACTGTCTCACCTCATACTGTATTGGAGCAGCAGCAGCTGACTGCCCGGTTCAACGTCAGTTCACCGTCTCACCTCATACTGTATTGGAGCAGCAGCAGCTGACTGCCCAGTTCAACGTCAGTTCACCGTCTCACCTCATACTGTATTGGAGCAGCAGCAGCTGACTGCCCGGTTCAACATCAGTTCACCGTCTCACCTCATACTGTATTGGAGCAGCAGCAGCTGACTGCCCGGTTCAACGTCAGTTCACCGTCTCACCTCATACTGTATTGGAGCAGCAGCAGCTGACTGCCCGGTTCAACGTCAGTTCACCGTCTCACCTCATACTGTATTGGAGCAGCAGCGGCTGACTGCCCGGTTCAACATCAGTTCACCGTCTCACCTCATACTGTATTGGAGCAGCAGCGGCTGACTGCCCGGTTCAACATCAGTTCACCGCCTCACCTCATACTGTATTGGAGCAGCAGCGGCTGACTGCCCAGTTCAACATCAGTTCACCGTCTCACCTCATACTGTATTGGAGCAGCAGCAGCTGACTGCCCAGTTGAACGTCAGTTCACCATCTCACCTCATACTGTATTGGAGCAGCAGCAGCTGACTTGATCGTTGATACTAATCATCATGTTTGAATCTGAGAGTAAATAGAGCCGACTACACTCTAAAAATGAAGGGTTCAACTGGAGTTGTTCTCAGATCCACCTAAGAACCGTAGGGTTCTTGGTCAATGAAAAACAGCCCCAAAAGGTTCTTCAAAGAACTTGTTAGAAGGTGGGTTCATCGAGGAACCTCCGTTGTTGCTGGACTTCTTCCGGGAACTTCGCAATTACAACTGAAAACGATGGTGACAAGTTTGGATGCGACAACAGTTAAAAAGGTTAAGTTGGGTTGATGTTTGGCTCTGAATATGTCTCGAAATCATTTATTATAATAATATAACATACTAATAATGAATAACGAAGACAATGATGGTTTTCTGTGAATATCTTCCATAACGTTACTATAGTTAATGAACGTAAATATTAGAAAGCCGGGTTTGACCGTCGGCGTTGTATGAGCTACAGTACAGTACCGTTAGCTAGCTAGCTAACGTTATGTCCTAACTAGGCACAACTAGGTTTGGATTATTTCCTCAACTGTATTCTTTCCCATATATTGTATATCGTTTCTATAAAGCCAACATGGCTTTACACTCATTAACGTAAGTTTCCAATCTAGAGCAGTTCTCACTTTTGTGATAATGAACTAGCTAACGTTAGCTTCGTTAACTAACTAACTAACTAAGGACGGTGACCTGTCCAGACCAGATGTTACAACGAACTAAATCGTCAATGGAGGTCTTCCTCTTTATATAGCCTGCTACAGCATGCAATACTATTAACTCACAAGGGGGCAGAACGTTACATGGACAATACTATCCCATTTTGGAAACGTTACATGTACAATACTATCCCATTTAGGAAACGTTACATGTACAATACTATCCCATTTTGGAAACGTTACATGTACAATACTATCCCATTTTGGAAACGTTACATAGACAATACTATCCCATTTTGGAAACGTTACATGTACAATACTATCCCATTTTGGAAACGTTACATGTCCGCCCCCTTGTGGAGGGAAATTAATATCTTAGATGGTAGCTCTAGATGGGATTCAAATGCATAATGGTATTAATACAGTGTCTAGACTACCTCTTTTGTATAAATGCCCTTCAGAATCCCAACACAGTATTGCCACGCAGCAAAATGTTGCATATAATATATAACACTTACTCTTGAGTTGCTGACTTGTTGCACCCTTGACAACTACTATGATTATTATTATTTGACCATGCTGGTCATTTATGAACATTTGAACATCTTGGCCATGTTCTGTTATAATCTCCACCCCGGCACAGCCAGAAGAGGACTGGCCACCCCTCATAGCCTGGTTCCTCTCTAGGTTTCTTTCTGGGTTTTGGCCTTTCTAGGGAGTTTTTCCTAGCCACCGTGCTTCTACACCTGCATTGCTTGCTGTTTGGGGTTTTAGGCTGGGTTTCTGTACAGCACTTTGAGATATAAGCTGATGTAAGAAGGGCTATATAAATAAATTGTATTTGATACAGATCTCTGTGAGGAACTATAGCTCTCTGAGAGGAACTATACATTTACATTTAAGTCATTTAGCAGATGCTCTTATCCAGAGCGACTTACAAATTGGTGCATTCACCTTATGATATCCAGTGGAACAACCACTTTACAATAGTGCATCTAAATCTTTTAAGGGGGGGGGGGGGGGTTAGAAGGATTACTTTATCCTATCCTAGGTATTCCTTAAAGAGGTGGGGTTTCAGGTGTCTCCGGAAGGTGGTGATTGACTCCGCTGTCCTGGCGTCGTGAGGGAGCTTGTTCCACCATTGGGGTGCCAGAGCAGCGAACAGTTTTGACTGGGCTGAGCGGGAACTGTGCTTCCGCAGAGGTAGGGGGCCAGCAGGCCAGAGGTGGATGAACGCAGTGCCCTCGTTAGGGTGTAGGGACTGATCAGAGCCTTAAGGTACGGAGGTGCCGTTCCCCTCACAGCTCCGTAGGCAAGCACCATGGTCTTGTAGTGGATGCGAGCTTCAACTGGAAGCCAGTGGAGTGAGCGGAGGAGCGGGGTGACGTGAGAGAACTTGGGGAGGTTGAACACCAGACGGGATGCGGAGTTCTGGATGAGTTGTAGGGGTTTAATGGCACAGGCAGGGAGCCCAGCCAACAGGGAGTTGCAGTAATCCAGACGGGAGATGACAAGTGCCTGGATTAGGACCTGCGCCGCTTCCTGTGTGAGGCAGGGTCGTACTCTGCAAATGTTGTAGAGCATGAACCTACAGGATCGGGTCACCGCCTTGATGTTAGCGAAGAACGACAGGGTGTTGTCCAGGGTCACGCCAAGGTTCTTAGCACTCTGGGAGGAGGACACAATGGAGGTGTCAACCGTGATGGCGAGATCATGGAACGGGCAGTCCTTCCCCGGGAGGAAAAGCAGCTCCGTCTTGCCGAGGTTCAGCTTGAGGTGGTGATCCGTCATCCACACTGATTTGTCTGCCAGACATGCAGAGATGCGATTCGCCACCTGGTTATCAGAAGGGGGAAAGGAGAAGATTAATTGTGTGTTGTCTGCATAGCAATGATAGGAGAGACTATGTGAGGATATGACAGAGCCAAGTGACTTGGTGTATAGCGAGAATAGGAGAGGGCCGAGAACTGAGCCCTGGGGGACACCAGTGGTGAGAGCACGTGGTGCGGAGACAGATTCTCGCCACGCCACCTGGTAGGAGCGACCTGTCAGGTAGGACGCAATCCAAGAGTGGTCCGCGCCGGAGATGCCCAACTCGGAGAGGGTGGAGAGGAGGATCTGGTGGTTCACAGTATCAAAGGCAGCAGATAGGTCTAAAAGGATGAGAGCAGAGGAGAGAGAGTTAGCTTTAGCAGTGCGGAGAGCCTCCGTGACACAGAGAAGAGCAGTCTCAGTTGAATGACCAGACTTGAAACCTGACTGATTTGGATCAAGAAGGTCATTCTGAAAGAGATAGCAAGAGAGCTGGCCAAGGACGGCACGCTCAAGAGTTTTGGAGAGGAAAGAAAGAAAGAAGGGATACTGGTCTGTAGTTGTTGACATCGGAGGGATCGAGTGTAGGTTTTTTGAGAAGGGGTGCAACTCTCGCTCTCTTGAGGATGGAAGGGACATATCCAGTGGTCAAGGATGAGTTGATGAACGAGGTGAGGTAAGGGAGAAGGTCTCCGGAAATGGTCTGGAGGAGAGTGGGGGGATAGGGTCAAGCGGGCAGGTTGTTGGGCGGCCGGCCGTCACAAGTCGTAAGATTTCATCTGGAGAGAGAGGGGAGAAAGAGGTCAAAGCATAGGGTAGGGCAATGTGAGCAGGACCAGCGGTGTCGTTTGACTTAACAAACGAGGAGCGGATGTCGTCAACCTTCTTTTCAAAATGGTTGACGAAGTCATCCGCAGAGAAGGAGGAGGGGGGAGGGGGGAGGAGGATTCAGGAGGGAGGAGAAGGTAGCAAAGAGCTTCCTCGGGTTAGAGGCAGATGCTTGGAATTTAGAGTGGTAGAAATTGGCTTTAGCAGCAGAAACAGAGGAAGAAAATGTAGAGAGGAGGGAGTGAAAGGATGCCAGGTCCGCAGGGAGGCTAGTTTTCCTCCATTTCCGCTCGGCTGCCCGGAGCCCTGTTCTGTGAGCTCGCACTGAGTCGTCGAGCCACGGAGCAGGAGGGGAGGACCGAGCCGGCCGGGAGGATAGGGGACATAGAGAGTCAAAGGATGCAGAAAGGGAGGAGAGGAGGGTTGAGTAGGCAGAATCAGGAGATAGGTTGGAGAAGGATTGAGCAGAGGGAAGAGATGATAGGATGGAAGAGGAGAGAGTAGCGGGAGAGAGAGAGCGAAGGTTGCGACGGCGCAATACCACCCGAGTAGGGGCAGAGTGAGAAGTGTTGGAGGAGAGCGAGAGGGAAAAGGATACAAGGTAGTGGTCGGAGACTTGGAGGGGAGTTGCAATGAGATTAGTGGAAGAACAGCATCTAGTAAAGATGAGGTCAAGCGTATTGCCTGCCTTGTGAGTAGGGGGGAGGGTGAGAGGGTGAGAGGGTGAGGTCAAAAGAGGAGAGGAGTGGAAAGAAGGAGGCAGAGAGGAATGAGTCAAAGGTTGACATGGGGAGGTTAAAGTCACCCATAACTGTGAGGGGTGAGCCATCCTCAGGAAAGGAACTTATCAAGCCGTCAAGCTCATTGATGAACTCTCCAAGGGAACCTGGAGGGCGATAAATGATAAGGATGTTAAGCTTGAATGGGCTAGTGACTGTGACAGCATGGAATTCAAAGGAGGAGATAGACAGATGGGTCAGGGGAGAAAGAGAGAATGTCCACTTGGGAGAGATGAGGATTCCAGTGCCACCCCCCGCTGGCCAGATGCTCTCGGGGTATGCGAGAACACGTGGTCAGACGAGGAGAGAGCAGTAGGAGTAGCAGTGTTTTCTGTGGTAATCCATGTTTCCGTCAGCGCCAAGAAGTCGAGGGACTGGAGCGTAGCATAGGCTGAGATGAACTCTGCCTTGTTGGCCACAGACCGGCAGTTCCAGAGGCTGCCGGAGACCTGGAACTCCATGTGGGTTGTGCGCACAGGGACTAGGTAACCTCGATAGTTTATCTGTACTACACCTTTATCATGATACAAAGGCAACTATGTAGCTAGCTAACGTAACACTAATCAAGACGTTCCTTTGTAATGTATTGAGTTTCTACAGTGCTGCTAGTCGGTAAAGTTGGCTAGCTAGCAGTGGTGTTGACTAAGTTTGACTAGGTTTAGAAAACAGCGTCGCGGCGGACGAAAATAGCTGGCTAGCTAACCTCGAAAATTACTCTAAACTACACAAAGACAGCAAAGACAGCTATGTAGCTAGCTAACACTACACTAATCAAATCGTTCCGTTGTAATGTATTAGTTTCTGCAGTGCTACAGTGCTGCTATTGGTAAAGTTGGCTAACTAGCGGTGGCTGTGGAGTTGACTGTTAGGAAAACGGCGCCGCTGCGAGCTGGCTAGCTAACCTCGATAATTTCTCTAAAGTTGGCGGTAAACTACACAATTATCTTTGATACAAAGACAGCAAAGACAACTATGTAGCTAGCTAACACTACACTAATCAAATCGTTCCGTTGTAATGTATTTAGTTTCTACAGTGCTACAGTGCTGCTATTGGTAATGTAGGCTAGCTAGCAGTGGCTGTGGTGATGACTAGGTTTGGAAAACGGTGTCGCGGCGGACGAAAATAGCTGGCTAGCTAACCTCGATAATTTCTCTAAACTACACCACTATCTTTGATACAACGACAGCAAAGACAGCTATGTAGCTAGCTAAAATTGCTCAGATCAAACAAATCAAACCGTTGTAATGTAGTGAAATGTAATATTACCTGCGGAGCGAAGTGCAGCACGACTACTCGCTCCAAACCCGGAAGTTTCTATAGATCTCTGAGAGGAACTATAGATCTCTGTGAGGAACTATAGACCTCTAGGAGGAACTATAGACCTCTAGGAGGAACTATAGATCTCTAGGAGGAACTATAGATCTCTGTGAGGAACTATAGATCTCTAGGAGGAACTATAGACCTCTAGGAGGAACTATAGACCTCTAGGAGGAACTATAGATCTCTAGGAGGAACTATAGATCTCTGTGAGGAACTACAGACCTCTGTGAGGAACTATAGACCTCTAGGAGGAACTACAGATCTCTGTGAGGAACTACAGACCTCTGTGAGGAACTATAGATCTCTGTGAGGAACTATAGATCTCTGAGAGGAACTATAGATCTCTGAGAGGAACTATAGATCTCTAGGAGGAACTATAGATCTCTGTGAGGAACTATAGATCTCTAGGAGGAACTATAGACCTCTAGGAGGAACTATAGACCTCTAGGAGGAACTATAGACCTCTAGGAGGAACTATAGATCTCTGTGAGGAACTACAGACATCTAGGATGAACAACAGATCTCTGTGAGGAACTACAGACCTCTGTGAGGAACTATAGATCTCTGTGAGGAACTATAGATCTCTGTGAGGAACTATAGATCTCTGTGAGGAACTATAGATCTCTAGGAGGAACTATAGATCTCTAGGAGGAACTATAGATCTCTAGGAGGAACTATAGATCTCTAGGAGGAACTATAGATCTCTGTGAGGAACTATAGATCTCTGTGAGGAACTACAGACCTCTAGGAGGAACTACAGATCTCTGTGAGGAACTACAGACCTCTAGGAGGAACTACAGATCTCTGTGAGGAACTATAGATCTCTGTGTGGAACAATAGATCTCTGTGAGGAACTATAGATCTCTAGGAGGAACTATAGATCTCTAGGAGGAACTATAGATCTCTAGGAGGAACTATAGATATCTGTGAGGAACAATAGATCTCTGTGAGGAACTATAGGTCTCTAGGAGGAACTATAGATCTCTAGGAGGAACTATAGATCTCTAGGAGGAACTATAGATATCTGTGAGGAACTATAGATCTCTGTGAGGAACTATAGATCTCTAGGAGGAACTATAGATCTCTGTGAGGAACTATAGATCTCTGTGAGGAACTATAGATCTCTAGGAGGAACTATAAATCTCTGTGAGGAACTATAGATCTCTATGTTACTATCCAAACATCAGATTAAGACTCAGTCACACAACTCTCATATCCACAGTCACACAACTCTCATATCACAGTCACACAATGCTATTCCCAAACATACCTAATCAATTAGTTGTTTTTCAACAATATTTTAACC
>NW_027675318.1:1070000-1075000 GCF_965601325.2 Salmo salar | reverse complement strand
TTTTAAGATTCATTATGTCATGTGTTCCATGTTAAGGGCTCTAACATTGGAACAAAACTATTTGTCTCCCTCTTGCTGTTGCATGCAGTTCCTCTCTCTCTTCCTCCCTCCCTCTAACCCCCTCCCCCTCTGGCAGAACCAGGAAGTCCATCCCCCTCCCACAAACTCTCTTCTGAGGAAACGAAACTGATCTGAGTCTCTGTGTCGTCTGTCTGTGTGAGAGTGAACAACCGTCCAAATGGCTCAACAGGGAGTTCTGCTGGACCAGGACCAGTTCTGTTGTTCTGTCTGTCTGGATCTACTGAAGGAACCAGTCACCATCCCCTGTGGACACAGTTACTGTAGGAGCTGTATTGAGGGCTGCTGGGATCAGGATGTTCTGAAAGGGGTCTATAGCTGTCCTCAGTGCAGAGAGACCTTCACTCCAAGGCCTAATCTGAGGAAAAATAACATGTTGGCTGAGCTGGTGGAGAAACTGAAGAAGACAGGACTCCAGGCTGCTCCCCCTCCTGCTCTGTGCTATGCTGGACCTAGAGATGTGGCGTGTGATGTCTGCACTGGGACCAGAAAGCAGAAAGCCCTCATGTCCTGTCTGGCGTGTCTGGCCTCTTACTGTGAGACTCACCTCCAATCTCACTACGAATTTCCTGCTTTGAAGAAGCACAAGCTGGTCAAAGCCACCGCACAACTACAGGAGAAGATCTGCTCTCATCATGACAAACTGCTGGAGGTTTACTGTCGTACCGATCAGCAGTGTATCTGTCTGATGTGTACAGTGGATGAACATAAAGGCCATGATACAGTGTCAGCTGCAGCAGAGAGGACTGAGAAACAGGTAAGACCAGAACAACTTGTTGGTGACTGTCTGATAAACAAAGAATTAAAGATACAGTAGGAACTAAGGGGCTGTTTGAATATGAGATCATTGAAATGAAATAGATCCTCAGCAGAACAAATATGAACACAAACCTTGAGTATATTGATATGTTAACCCAGATTCTCCAGATGTATCACCATTTTATAATGTCAAACACTATTATCATTCTGAATGGCCTTTTATGAGTCCAAAGTTCAGTCTCAACCTGTTGATACATGTAGTCCTACCATAAAAACTATAATCATTCACATAGCAACAAATAAATATCATTTAGTAAATGGACCATCCATTTTTTAGACCTTCCTCTCTATGGGCCCTATGTCACATTACTATACTATTGATCTACTGGACTAATAAAGCTTGATAGCTCATTGAAGAGTGATTCTCCACAGAGGCAGCTGGGGATGAGTCAGCAGAAGGTCCAGCAGAGATTCCAGGAGAGAGAGAAGGAGCTGAAGGAGCTCCAACAGGCTGTGGAGTCTTTCAAGGTGAGTATTGTTGACCAGAGGAGACACACCATTTCACCTGTCTCCTCCAGTCAGAGAGAGAGAGAGAGAGAGAAGTAGAGGGGGGCCCCTATCCAATCCCACTGACCCCACTGTTGGGAACAGGTTGTCACTGCTGAGGCAGTGAAGAAAGTAGAGGAGGATGGGGTCAAGGCTGAGGGATCCTGAGAGGATCCCTGTGAGTAGTAGATCTGTGACAAGCACAGAGGGATGGGCCAACCAGTGATATATGCTTCAGTAAGGTTGGCTTCTTAGTGTTCATAGCAAATGGTTATCAACTGTACCGCAGAAATGGAATGTAAAATCACAGAAAAAAAATATGTTTTGGTGGCAGCTGCAGAGAAGTATTTGGTCATGACTAGATTTGACTTCAGAAGAGTTCCAGGGTGTGTTGGGTGGTGGTGTCCCGTCCTCCCCAGGCCGTTGGCCTGGTTACAGGAGCAGATAGGGTCAAAGTAGTGGAATGGGGTAGTGGGTTTTAATGAGTGTAGGGTTAGTTGGCCTGGTGCAGGAGCAGATAGGGTCAAAGTAGTGGAATGGGGTAGTGGGTTTTAATGAGTGTAGGGTTAGTTGGCCTGGTGCAGGAGCAGATAGGGTCAAAGTAGTGGAATGGGGTAGTGGGTTTTAATGAGTGTAGGGTTAGTTGGCCTGGTGCAGGAGCAGATAGGGTCAAAGTAGTGGAATGGGGTAGTGGGTTTTATAATGAGTGTAGGGTTAGTTGGCCTGGTGTTGTCATTAGCTTATTGGGTTGAAAGGCTGTGAGGTTGAGCATCCCACTGGTACTGTTCTAGATGACTGTTGGGAATATACTAGTAGACAAGGCAGTGGTTTTTGGTTGGACAGTTGGAAAGCTTGCTGATGAGAGTAGTTTCAGGGAGTTGGAGGTTGGCCCTTTTCTGTGGTGATAGGGGATGTTCCTCCATGGTTACTCCCAGATCCTGTTGTTGATCTAACCTTGGTAGACAAAAGGGAAAGATTGGGTCAGAAGTCAGTGATAAAGGGAAACTGGTTGACAATTACATTGGTAGAAGTTGTTATGCTTTTTTACCTCTTTTCACAGATGGATCCAAGGGCCCAGATAGTGGGCCCACAGGAGCAGGTGTTTACCTTCCTGAATGTGATGTGCAGATATGTAGAAGACTAACAGATGAACTGTCAGTGTACTCAGTTGAACTGTTGGTGATAATAGTTGTCCTCCAGTGGGTGGAGGACGTACAGCCTGTTAGAGTTATAGTATCCTCAGATTCTCTGTCTGTATTGAATAGTTTATCATCTGGTAAATCTATTAGGAGTGACCTACTATTGGAGGTATTAATGTTATTATGGAGAATTGAGAGAATGGGTCTAGTAGTGAGATTCTGCTGGGTCCCAGCACATTCAGGTGTGGAATGGAATGAAATTGTAGACTAGTTAGCTAAAATAACTTTAAAACAAGATATAATATATATTAATGTTCCACTGGGTAGAGGTGAGGACAAATGTGAGATCAGGGCCATTTTGATAGATGTGTGGCAGAAGAGATGGGACTCTGAGCACAAGGGACGGCATTTATATGCCCTCCAAAGAAAGGTCGGTGGACCAAGGTTCAAAGGTCAGATTAGGAAGGAAGAGGTGGTGTTTACTCGATTGTGTTTAGGACATTGTACATTGAACTGGTCCTTCCATCTGGTTGGCAGCATGTGAATGGTTTGTGTCTGGAGGGTATTGTCAATGAAACGGTGGAGCATGTGTTGTTATATTGTTGTAAGGATGTTGAAGAGAGGGAAAGATTGAAGTGTAGGGTCATTGAGGTTGGACTGGGTATGATGGGGGTTTGGAAGGGATTTGGGGGATGGGGGAGGGTCTATTAGAAGTTAGTAGGGATCTTTTTTATTTTCTCAGAAGTACTGAGTTAGGTAGGAGGATTTAGAAATGGTGTAAACCGTGATTGAACACACTCCAGCACAGTAGGTGGCGCCACGCTCCTTTAACGTTGGTTTGAGGACCGCCATTATACCATAGAAGAAGAAGAAGTTGGTAACGTGAGGTTTTGTCGTTCGTAAAGAGTGCAGCTATTCTTTTGCCTATTTTCCAAATGTATTTTGTCATGGTGGGAGGGTTTGTTTATCGGTTTCCGCTGTCTTATCGGTTAGAGTTGAGGAGGGAGTAGGGTAGTTTGATGTCCTCAACCGAGTGGAGAAGAAACGCTGTCTCTTCAGGTGCGTTGTGGAGAATGGTGTGGAGGAATTATTGATCCTGGTCGGTGAACAGGTGTGAGAGGAACATATACACTCTGTATCCAGAATGAACAAGGCGGTGGTTGTGGTAATGTAAAAGGTGAGTCTTGTTACCCGGCTAGTTACCAGTATGATTTATGTGAGGGGTTGTGTTGGTGCTGATTTCGACAAGAGTAGTGGTGTCTAATCTGCCTCCGTTTATTACCACTGAACAGATCCGTAAAGAGTTGGTTCGTTTTGCTAAATGTGGAAGTGTTTTTCTGAACGAAATTCAAGGTTAAACAGGGGAGGGGTGGTACACAGGGTTTGTTAGCACAGAGGAGCCCAGTGATATAATATTATATATATATAATATTACTATATGTCCCAGCTGTTTGCTGTGGTTTTGAAGTAATTCTCTTCCAGCCCGCGTTAACCTTGTAGGTTTACCTCAGGTAACTTATTATTAACTATCCTTGTAGGTTTACCTCAGGTAACTTATTATTAACTAAACTTGTAGGTTTACCTCAGGTAACTTATTATTAACTAAACCTGTAGGTTTACCTCTGGTAACTTATTATTAACTATCCTTGTAGGTTTACCTCAGGTAACTTATTATTAACTAGGTTACAGCTACTTGGTGAGGAAGCTCACTGTTCACCTGGTTATAGATTGTAGTGACCTACAGGGATGGGTTGGCGCAAAAACCATCAAACGTTAAACATGTTCTGGTCATGGTTAACTGTATATATATTTTTTTTTTTATATATTAAAAGGTGTAAATTCTCAACAAATCGCATGTCCCCTGTTCTCTTTTTCAAGATGTGTCCGATTTAAAACAGTCAGAAGAAAGAATAAAAAGAAATAACCTTTTTTTATTTGTTTCTAAATGGCTGCTGGGTAATATGATAATCGTTGAAATCTGTTGGTTCGTAGACATCAAATAGAGAGAATGCTGCGCAGGTTCACTGAGTTGTAAACCTAATGGATAGGTGGAGATCATTGATTTGTAGCTCTGACTCAGTTGCTACCTCAGATTATGAGCCTATCAAGGAGTGGTGAATGAGGTATGTAAGTTCCCACAGAAGACCACAGGGAGGAGCAAGAGAGATATAAACCCATACAGTTTATATCTCTTTAAATACCCCTGAACCCGAACACAATCAATCTAATGTATTTTATGAAGACCTTTTTACATCAGCAGATGTCACAAAGTGCTGTACAGAAACTCTAACCCTACGTATAACCTGTTTTATCCCTGAACCCTAATTCTAGGGGTTAGGGTAGCCTAGAAACCCCTTTAGAAAACTATTATAGTAATAATATTATGTTAGTAAATACCATTATAGTACTAAATAGGTTCTATTGTTATTTTTTAAATAAAACCTATGTATAGTACTTAGCATTTAACTGTTTTTTTTG